>NW_017670370.1:266950-309920 GCF_001879085.1 Nicotiana attenuata | reverse complement strand
AAGTAGGGCACACCCCCTCAAATAAAAGCTGGCATTGTCCCCAATGCCAACTAAAGCAAAAATAAGCACCAAAAAGTAGTGAAAGGATATGAAGACTCCCTAAGCCTCGTCCGTCTGCATAGGAACATGAGTGGTCCCCGGGTCCTCGGTATGCTCGGGAACCTCAGACTGGTTCCCAGTCTCCTGCTGCTCAACTGCTGGGACCTGGGACTGGACCTGGACTGGCTGTGGATCTGGTACATCCTGTGGCTAACTGGAGGAAGCCTCCGGAGCGTCTGCCAACAGGATAACCGCTCTGCTCTCGGGATAGTCCTCTTCCTCTTAAGAGGCCTCTGTGACTGCTCCGAAACTGTGGCTGCTGCTGGGACTGCTGCTAAAGCTGGGTCCTCAAATAATAAATCTAAAGGCAGCTAATCTGCCTTCAGTCTCTCTACATCCGCCCTGAGCTCCTTTACGGACTCCCTGGAAGCCCGTGTCTTGCGCAGCTTCTTGTGCTCCTTGGCAAGCTCTTTGAGAGCCTTGCCATGTGATGCCACTGCCTTCACCAACTCGGCCTGGGTGCTGAGGATCTTCTCCTGGTTATCAAGCAACTTCTTCAAAGCATCCTCTATAGACTGTGGGACCTGAACTGGCGGAGGAGCCGACTGAGCTGCAATGGTGGAGGTCAAAGTGGACAACTTGGATAAAGCAGTATACATCCAGTTGTTTAGGCTCTGAAGTATCTGGTGCAGTCTGTGGGCAGTGATAGGATGGGCCCGGGAAGATGGAATCTTCAGGCCAGCTGAGGTGGAAGGACCAGGAGGCAAATCTGCAGTAGTGGACGGTCCGGGAGGCATAACAGCAGCTGTGGAGGCAGGCTCTGGAGGCCTCTACCTCAACTGGCTCTTCAGACTGGCCAGTTGGGGCAGAAGTCGGGGGCTTGTAGTTCTTGTCCTTGGGGTTGTCCGGCCCCCTCAAACTGTACTAGGAGAATGGAGCAACCGCTTTGGCCTTTACATCATACGGCTTCTTTTCCACCTCCAAGTCACGGAAATACATAGAGAGAGTGCTGGGGAAAGGGTAGTTCCGGTTAGCTTCCGCACCCACAAGAGAGATGATGCGGGACATCACATTCCCTACGTTGATGGGGTAACCTGCCATGATTGATGCAACCAACATAGCCCGGGAGATAGGAAGAGTCTGGTCATGTGTGGTAGGGTCTAGCCTGCTGCAAACAAAAGTCTCCCAACCCTTAGCTTCGAAGTTCAGGGTCCCCCTCAAAATTTTTACCCCCGCAGTCAACCACTCAGGAACGGTACCTGGGATTGCCAAGTACTGTGCTAACCATGGACGGACCCCCTCACCCATCTCTAACTTTGCCAAGTATAGAGTCTCGTCCTCATCATTGAAGCCCAGATATTCATTCAGAGACTGCCCGTCGAACAACACCTTTTTGTTTCGAACCTTGGTCACCTTAGAACCCTTGACGATGTGGGCCACATTATAATAGAATTCCCTAACCATATATTCATTTGCCTCAATACACTTCTCCATGAAAAACTCCCAGCCCGCTCTAGTTCTAAACTCCCTTTGCACGTTCGGGTTGTAGGGAAGTAGATCTTTGTCAATAAAGCTCCTCTCCAGTATCAAATGTCTCACCGGCCACCACTCCCTAAAATTATGATATGCAACTTGGCTCACAAATCTATCCTCCCACTCCTCAGGTTTTCTAGTTCTAGCAACGCCTCCGACTTGAGGCTCACCACCCTCGGCACCCTGCACCTCCTCCTCATTTCTGCCTGCACTCTCTCCAGATAATGAAGCTGTGGGGGAGGTGGAGTCGTCTCCACTACCTGCTTCCGACCCCTCAGATGAGTCGGAAACTACATTTACTGGCCTCTTGACAGTGGGTGATGCTGGAGGAGTATCAGTCAGTTGGAAGTGGGTGGTGATGTGAGTTGGGACTAAGTCTGAGGAGATGTCCTGGGATGGCATATACTCACTCCCCGAGGAATGGGAAGTAGCTCTATCTGCAGCTTTTATCAATTTTCGAGTCTTTTTAATGTTTTCCCGAGCTTGGGGAGTGAGTTTTACCACTCTCTTTCCTTTGCCCCCCCGGGAGGAACCACCTCTCCCGAGTTGTTGTAATCCTTTGCCACCTCTTTGTTTAACCATTGTCTGCAAGCACACAAATCTAACATTGTTAGTCTAAGCGCAGGCAGTGAAACAGATGCAGAATGAATTACAGAACAGAAGCTCAGACAGTTGCAGAAACAGTTGTAGTAACTGGCCAGTGCGGGCCGCACAAAATGGACGTGCTACCGCATAGGGGCCACCGCGGACCGCACAATATTGACCGCGGTCCGCACAAGTCAAACGCCCTCCTAAACATGCTCTCTGAATCTACCGACCGCGGACCGCACAAAGTGGTATCGCGGCTGCGGTGGGTCAGCGTGGACCGCGCAATGTGCAATGCGGCCGCGCTGGGCACAAGTCAACCTTCAGAACCTAAGCACCGCGGACCGCACAAATGTGACCACGGTCCGCGAAGGGTGCTAAGTTAGGGCACTGACTTAGGGTTTCTAATTTTTGAAATTTTGTTTAAGTTTTCACCCTACTGTGTCCCTACTCGATTTACCCAGTTGATAAAACTCTTCAAGCCCACAAAAAATTAACAAATGTACAAACCTAGGCTAACAATCAGAGAAAACTGGTAAAAAGAAAGAAGCTATGAGCTGAAACAAACAAAAACTAAAATTAAGCATAAAGATATGATTGAGATGTTACCAGATGAGTATATGCAATGGAAGTAGTCACTCTAAGCAAGATTTACAGTCAAAGAAAACGAGGACGAATAGTAAAAAGGGCCCTGAGAGTTTAGGGTTCGAAAAGGGTAAAAGGAGACCCGTGAGGTCTATTTATAGAAAAAATAGTGGGACCCAGCCTTACCTACCAGCGCGGCCGCACAAAATGGACTGCGGACCGCGCTGGGTTTGTTTCATTGAAGCTTGAGAAGGCAACCTCCGCGGTCCGCACAAAAGTGACCGTGGCCGCGGAGGTCCACCGCGGTCCGCACAAAATGGAGTGCGGCCGCGGGGGCAAACTTCAGAGAGTCATCATTTCTTGCTCACCCCAGTGCAGACCGCACAAAATGGCCGCACTAGAGACTTCAGAGACCTGACATTTTTGCACTTATGCCCTGCACTGCATCAACTCAATCCCTACAACATCTCACAACCAATTAGCTCAAAAATCAATCCTAACTACCAAGAAAATTAAAGAAAATAAAAATAAAAAGAAAAACACATGGGTTGCCTCCCAAGAAGTGTCTGATTTAACGTCGCGGCACGACGCGGGTTACCATCACATCACTTCAAATCAAGAAGCGCCACCACGTGGCTCTCATCAAGCTCTCCAAGAAGCAGTAACAGGCACGCCCAGCAAGTTGGGTTAGCATCCGATCAATGAATGGCAAGGGATAAAGATCCTTGCGGGGCACTCTGTTCAATTTCCCATAGTCTATGCACCCTTGCCAACCTGTGACTGTTCTTTTTGAGATCAACACATTAAGAGGATATGTCACCATTGTATGAACTGCTTCATTTAAACTTCTTTGATGCTCCAAGGAAGGCTTTGCATCATCCTCCAAGAGAATTTCGGGCTTAAAGATTGTGTGGCTGAGGTGTGGAAGAATTACCAACACCGGTGGTTCCTCAATTGTTGGCTTTGTTGGTGGAGTTTCCCAGGTTGCAAAAGTTTCCAGGTTTTCAAGATCCAAAGACAATTTACTGGGCTCACAAGATTCCATAACATGTAGAGCATTGACACACTCCACTCTGCTTGCAGCACCATTGATATCAAGATTCAAGAGCACGACCTCAAGAGGATCTTCCACGTTGATCATAGAACTTGTGTCATCCACAATCACAGTTGTGACAAGGTCTACAAATGAGCACACTTCGGTGCGATTGGGTTGCCTCATAGACTTGCAAACATTAAAGACAACCTTTTCATCACCCACTCTAAAAGTTAGTTCACCCGCTTCAACATCAACCAATGCTTTCCCCGTTGCAAGGAAAGGTCTCCCTAAAATAATCGGGACCTCATAGTCCACTTCACAATCCAAAATCACAAAGTCCGCCGGTAGGATAAATTTTTCCACCCGGACAAGCACATCATCAACTATACCCAAAGGACGCTTCATTGATTTATCTGCCATCTGTAATCTCATGGAAGTTGGCCTTGGTGGCCCAATACCCAGGGTCTTGAAAACTGAGAAGGGCATTAAATTGATGCTTGCCCCAAGATCACATAAAGCTCTAGCAAAGTCTGCACTACCAATGGTGCAAGGGATAGTGAAAGCACCGGGATCCTCAAATTTTGGGGCCAAAGAATGTACTATGGCACTAACTTGGTGAGTCATCTTGATAGTTTCGCAGTCCATTGATCTTTTCTTTGTAACCAACTCTTTCATGAATTTCGCATACCCAGGCATTTGCTCCAAAGCCTCTACCAAAGGCACGTTGATGGATAAGCTCTTCATCATGTCAATGAACCTTTTGAATTGATTTTCACTTTTCTGCTTGGCTAGCCTCTGAGGATAGGGGGAGGTGGTCCAGGCAAAGGTGCCTTGGCTTTTGGCACCTCCAGCTCCGGCATATCAATTATGTGCTCCCTAGACGGGTTCACAGCCTCTTGAGTTTTCATTTTCTGCTTGGCTAGCCTTTGAGGATAAGGCGGAGGTGGTCTAGGAAAAAGTGCCTTAGCTGTTGGCACCACCGGCTCCGGCATGTCAAATATGTGCTCCCTAGACGGGTTCACGGCCTCTTGAGTTTCCACCTCGGCCTCATCAAAGTCAATCCTCACACCATTGCTCACATCATTCTCTACCACATCTTCAACTATCAAAGGACCCACTTCTTCTTGGAACCCAACATTATCATCCACAACTTGATTTTCTTTCGAGGCATGCACATCACCGCCTCTCCCACTTCTTGTTGTAACCGCCATCACATGATTGTTACCTCCCTTCGGGTTCACTACCGTATTACTTGGCAGAACACCCTTAGGTCGAGTATTCAACGATTGAGAGATTTGGCCTAATTGCACCTCCAAATTCCGAATAGAGGTATTGTGGGAAGCCAATTGAGCATCGGAGTCTTGGTTCTTCTTCATCATTTGTTCGAACATCATTTCTATTCTTCCCATATTACTACCCGAAGAACTAGACCCTTGATTGAAACGGAGGCGGATTGTTCGGTTGTTGATACATCGGGGGCCTTTGAAAACCTTGCCCCCGGTTGCCTTGATTTCCATTGTTATTCCACCCGCCTTGACCATTGTTGTTATTCCCATTATTATTGTTCCCGTTCCAATTGCCGTGATTGTTACCTTGGTTACCCCAATTGTTGTTTTGATTGTTGTTGTTCCAATTGCCACCACCTTGTTGTTGGTTGTTATTATTCCAATTACCGCCGCCTTGTTGATTGCCCCAATTTCCTTGGGGGCGCCATTGTTGATTCCCTTGATTTCCTCTATCCCTTGGTAGTTATTGACATATTGACATTTCTCGCTTTGATCATCATAGCACTCATTCCAAGAACCACCACCATCATTGTTGTTGTCAAATTGCTCACAATTACCTTGAGGTTGTTGTTGCCCTCTTTGCCTCTTTTTTAACATAGAGACACCTTCCATTGCATTGACTTGGCGCGGGTTTTGGACTTGTTGCAATTGCACCTTCGCCAATTGATTCATAGTTGTTGTAAGCTCGGCAATAGCTTGGCCATGATCGTTCAATTCCTTGTGCAAATGGATGACCGTGGGGTCACCTTGGGGCACATTTGCTCGGCTTTGCCATGCCGAAGACGTGTCGGACATTTCATCAAGTACATCACATGCCTCTTGGTAAGAAAGCTTCATAAAGTTCCCTCTGGCCAATTGGTTCACAATGCACTAATTCATGGTGTTGATGCCCCGATAAAAAGTTTGTTGTATCATCGCCTCGGTCATGTCGTTATTAGGGCACTCCTTCACCATTGTTCTATATCTTTCCCATATCTCGTGCAAAGGTTTCATTGGCATTTGCTTGAAAGCTAGAATCTCATCCCGAAGAGCCGCCATATGACTTGGAGAAAAGAACTTGGCAATAAATTTGTCCGCCAATTCATCCCATGTGGTGATAGAATGATTGGGGAGCCTTTCTAACCAATCCAACGCTTTACCCCGAAGAGAGAACGGGAAAAGCCTCAATCTCAATGCATCCTCGGACACGTTTGTCTGCTTGCTACCCCAGCATGTATCCACGAACCCCTTCAAGTGCTTGTAGGCATTTTGATCGGAGGCGCCCGTAAAATACCCTCTTTGCTCGAGCAAGGTCAACATAACATTTGTGATTTGAAAGTTCCCCGCTCGGATTCGGGGAGGAACAATGGCACTCGCATACCCTTGATTAGGGAGAACTCTTGGGACTACTCTTGGCGGTGGCGGAGGAGGGTCTGGAATAGGATTGTTGTCATTGGCTTGATGGCCTCTACGTGGAGCTTGAGCTAAGGGAAGATCATCATGATCAATATCTTCTACCTCCTCCCCCGCCATGGCATTGCCAAGAGGGTCATTAGCATATAAAGCCATAGTACCTGAGTGATCGACACAAACAAAATTAGTAAACAAGAAGGAAAGAGAAGCAAAACACAAAACCAACTAAACAGATAGTCAACACCGTAAGCTCCCCGACAACGGCGCCAAAAAGTTGATCGTTGCCTACTCTGCACCACTAAAAGTAGCCAGAGCGGGTCGCAATATCTTTTACCCGAATAGAGGTCGGGATCGATTTCCTCAGGGAGCTAGTAGTGGAGTTGGATTTTCTGTCTAGTCTAGAGATGTGTTTGTACTCCTAATGTCACTTCAAAAATTCTTGGTTTTTGATTTTATAACTACTATGATAAAACTAATGATTAACGCTAAATTATGCTACTAGAATATTGCTAAGTTGTATCTAATGGGAAGAAAGGCACTAGGGTCGTGACACTGCCTAGGTGGCTAATTGACGGGTAGATGTTACTAAGGATAGATTGACATATTTGGGGCTTATGCTATAACCGTTGCACAATTGTACCCACTCTCACACCTCTCGGTAGAGAGAGTGATTTTGCCCAATTGACTCTCTCGAGACCAATTGGGTAGGCCAATTAGATCAAGCAACTAGGGTTCAAGTAGGGTGATTACTCTCTCGAGATTTAACCCGTTAATTGGGACTATCATTTCTCATGAGTCCATCCCAATTCCTTGTTGGATCAATATTGGGGTGATAAACTCTCTTTCTCAAGAAGAGTCAAACCCACAAAGCTTGAATCAGTGTTTGCAACCACCAATTCTTAAATAAAAACATAAAATCAACCAAAATAACAAACACCCATAATCAATGTAACCCTAGATGGCAACACTCATCAATTACCCACACTAGGGTTGAGCCACAACCCTAGCTAATGGGTTTAGCTACTCATGCTTGAAAGAGAAAATGAAGAAATAGATGAAGGACTAAGCATATTAATTAATTACTAAGAAGAAATCACAAGAATGTATCGTAAAATTAAAGCTAAAGCGCCAAAAAAGGCTACAAAACCGAGTCTCACGAGCGCAGCTATCTCTGGAATACCAAAAAACTTCCCTAAAAATGGTAAAATGTTCTATTTATACTAGGCTGGAAAAACTGGACAAAAATACCCCTGCGGGGTCAGTGCGGGCCGCACAAAAAGGACCGCGGCCGCACTGCCTCTTGGACTTCACATTTCTGCTTCTCTGAACTTGAGGACCGCAGACCGCGTGGATGTGTACCGCGGCCGCAGAGGGAGTTGGCGCGGTCCGCACATTATGGACCGCGGACCGCATGGCTGGAATAATGGGAATCTTCACTCTCTGAATCTCTGCTCCGCGGACCGCACCAAAAGGTAGCGCGGCCGCGAAGCAACCACCGCGGTCGCATGGCCTTAAGCCCAAATTAGTCAAGTCTCTGAACCTCATGTCCGCGGACCGCACAAAAGAGTAGTGCGGCCGCGGAGCCTGACCGCGGACCGCACAAAAGAGTAGTGCGGCCGCGTAGCCTCAGCCTGATTATACCAACTCTCTAAATCTCGTAGTGCGGCCGCATTCACTTTTGTGCGGTCCGCACTAGGGTCTCTTTTCCTTATATTTCTTGGTCTTTAATACTTTAGCAGGTTTCACTCCTTTTGAGCCGATCTTTGACATTTCGTCACTTTGTCGATCAAACCTGCAATCAAGCACAACTTGTGAGCATTTTGGGACTATTTTGTAGCAATTTATAACCAAAGCACAGGCAAGTAGGGGCATAAAACATGTTAAAATCCTAGCTTATCAATAGGCTAGCTCGA
The DNA here is from genome assembly GCF_001879085.1 of Nicotiana attenuata. Taxonomy (NCBI): domain Eukaryota; kingdom Viridiplantae; phylum Streptophyta; class Magnoliopsida; order Solanales; family Solanaceae; genus Nicotiana; species Nicotiana attenuata. Next base: position 301,551 of record NW_017670370.1, on the reverse strand, counting down.
GACCCTGACTCTCTGCCACTCGGTTTGATTGCCACACTATCTTCAAGCTCTTATCTTATTTTCTAGTCTCGCACTTAGCATCCATTGCATAAACAGCTAGCGTAAAAATAAATCACGTATTTTTAGAACCACAAAATCAAATTTAATTGTAATTATCATTTTCAAGGTAAACAAGTACTGACAAAATCATCTATATTTAAGAACCGCACCAAATCTAAGCACAAAATTCATCATCTATTATGAAATTAGACTTTCGGATATTTGGAATTATTTGACTTGTTATCTTGGATAAAACTAGTGTAGAATTCCAACCAAGTTAAATCTGTTGAATCCACAAAGTTGCATACATTCCACAATCATAAACCCAAAGAAGCATGCAGCATAGTCCTAATTAAATGGAGAGGAGGGTAATGCTTGGAGAAGATGATCTGGGAAAATTAAAAAAGGAGCATCAGAAGAGAACTAAAGAAGATAAGCGAAGAACTCCTTCTAACCAGATGAAGATACTCTTAAAAAAGGAGTCTAAGGAAAATGAAATCTTACCATTATCTATTTCTTTATCGTTTTTTCTTCCAATCACACTGCCGATTTTAACAGACAACACCATTAAATTGCAAAATTAAAAAGCATGAAGAGAACCCTAAAGAAGCGTGGGAAGAAAAAAAAGATGGAGAAAAATGAGAAGAAGCAATGGACAAAAATTGATAGAGTAACAGACCTACTGATAGAATAGTCAGCAAGAACATAATCACCGAAGAAATACTTCTATGAAGTACGAAAAACGAAGAAGAAAGAAGAGTCACTAACACGTGGAGTGATAAGAAGCAAACACGCCGACATAGGTATAGAGATATATATCAGTGTATAGGTCTATGACTTAAATACCCTCGATTAAGATTTTAATGTCAGGAAGCACACATGTCGAAACTTAGCCTTTTCTATATAATAGAAAATTACTTTGTGTACTCACTAATATGTCGTGTATGCAGAAAACATATACCCAGAGATTAATAGTATAAATATCACCATACATTATTTTTGTAAGTTGAAACAACAATCACTATGTCTCAGTCTTAAACAAGTTGGGATCGACTATATGACCATCACTTCTTTTTTATGCTTAGGTCATATTATTGCCGTACCAAAATAGAATGTATGTATAGTAATAATAATAATAGAAATTCTTTGACAAGTTTAAAATCTATTCTCAAGTCTCAACTAGTAGGTATTACCTACAATGATCTTTTTCTTCCATTGTGACTAATATTTAGCTAACTCTATATTGATTCTAAGGATTTGTAAGACTTTTGAGACAACCTCTTTCCATGTGATTATAGGTCTATCCTGTACTCTTTTAACCCCTTCACTCTGTAACGACCCGGCCAATCGTTTGAGTGTTGTGGCTCCGTTCCCCCATTTACTGCTCATTTTTTGCTTAGTTATTGTTATGTGACTTTCAGGGGTAGTTGATTGTTCCGGGGATGTTTCGGAATGCGATGAGACACTTAGTCTCAAGATTGAAAACTTAAGTTGAAAAGGTTGACCTGATGTTGACTTATGTGTAAATGACTCTGGAATGGAGTTTTGTGGTTTTGATAGCTCCATTGTGTATATTGGACTTAGAAGTGTGTCCGGATAGTGATTTGGGGGTCCGCAGTTGATTTAGGCTTGAAAAGGCAAATGTTGGAAAATTAGAAGTTTTGGAAATTGAGAAGTTTGATCGAGAGTTGACTTTGTGGTTACCAAACTCGGATTTTGGTTCTGGGAGTTGGAGTAGGTCCGTTATGTCATTTATGACTTGGATGCAAATTTGAGGTCAATCGGACTTGATTTGATAGGTTTCAGCATCAATTGTAAAAGTTGGAATTCATTAGTTTTCATTAGGCTTGAATTGGGGTGCGATTCGTGTTTTTAATGTTGTCTGATGTGATTTGAGGGCTCGACTAAGTTCGTATCGTGTTTTAGGACTTGTTGGTATATATTGTTGAGGACCCGGGGGCCTCGGGAGTGAATCAGATTGAAATCGGATTGAGTTTTGGAATTTTGGAAGAGCTGGTGTGGTCAGGTCTGGTGCAACCGCACCTGCGAGGGATAGGCCGCAGGTGAGGAGCCGCAGAAGCGGCCATGGGGTCGCAAATGCAATTCTAGGTGAGTTGGGGTGTTTGTGCAGGTGCGAGGAAAATTTCGCATCTGTGATCTCGCAGATGCAGAAGGTTGGTCGCAGAAGCGGAAAGGGGCCTGGAGTGGTTGGTCCGCAGAAGCGGAGGGTGTTGTGCAAAAGCGTACTCGCGGGAGCGGGATTGGAGCCGCAAAAGCGCTTAGTCGGCCCTTAAGTGAATTTCTGCTGATGCAGTTTTTAACTGCAACAGCGGTGCCGCAGGAGTGGCTAAATGGACCGCAGAAGCGAAAGCCCTGTTCGAGGGTTCGTGATTTTTATCATTTTTTGACATTTTAAGCTCGGGCTAAGGCAATTTTCGAGAGGTATTTCGAAGGTTTTCTTAAAGTAAGTCACTCGTAATCATTTTGATTCAATAATATTGTTTCCGCATTGAATTTCCCACCTAGTTTGTATGTTTTTTAGGTGGAATTTAGGGGTTTGACACTAGGGATTTGGAGAGTTTAATTTGGGGATTTGAGTGGTGATTTGGTATTGGAATTTTGTAAATTTGGTATGGTTGGGCTCGTAGTTGAATGTGCTTTCGGGTTTTGTGATTTTTATCGAATTCCGAGACGTGGGCCCGGGAGTCGACTTTTGATTTGACGTTTTGACTTTTGATTAAGAACATAGTATTTTCTTATGGAACTGACTCCTTTAGCTCGTGTTGATTGTATCAAATTGTTTGTTGCTAGATTCGAGGCATTTGGATGTCGATTCGCGAGGCAAACGCTTATTAGAGTAGGGATTTGCACGGTTTGAGATAAGTAATACTTCTAAACTTGGTTCTGAGGGTATAAAACCCCGGATTTCGTGTTATGTGATTGATGTCGAGATGATGCACATGCTAGGTGGCGGGCGTATGGGCGTGCACCGTAGGAATTGTGACTTGGTTGATTCCGTGGAACTGTATGGTTGAATAATCTTGTCGTTATCTGTATATTCTCCATGTGTTAGAGAAATTGAGCTGCAAGTTACGTTAGAAATCAAGCTTAGGCCACATGCTGGTACTGTTGGGACCCATAGAGGTCGTTTTACATGTTGAATTATTTGCTTAAATTTGAAATTTATGTACTCATTCGCAGCTATTATTTGCATATCATATCTCAGTTTCTGTTTCTATTTATTCACACGTCATATCATCATTGTTTGGGCTAATTATCATGATTCTTGTGATCCCGAGAGACTGGAGAGATTGATGACTGAGTGAGGCCGAGGGCCTGATTTTGAGGATATTTATGGGATAGGGCTGCACGCCGCAACATGTTTTATTGATTCATGCCATAATTGGCTTATTATAGCACTTGGGCTGGATTTGCCCCTCCGGAATCTGCGCACCCACAGTGAGCGCAGGTACTTACTGAGTGTGATTGCGAGTGCCGAGCGATTGGGAGGATTGAGTGACTGTGAGGAATGAGTGACTGTGAGGATGGAGTGAACGGGAGGACTGAGTGATTGATACTCTAAGGGTATGCATATGATTTCATTACTGTTTTGTGCTTCAGCTGGCATATATTACTGACATGTAGATACTGAGATGTACCATATCTTGTTTCAATTGAGCTTGACATGATTTACCTGTTTGAGCTTTAACTATTAAACTTGAAAGCATGCCTACATTGCTATACTTTAATTTTGTAATTGCACTGTACCTGTGAAGCTCGTCACTACTTTCAGCCCAATAGTTAGACTTGTTACTTACTGAGTTAGTTTTACTCATGCTACACCCTGCTCTTTGTGTGCAGATCCAGGTATTTCTGAACACGGTGGTTGCTGATTCTCAGAGTTTACTGTCATTCGAGATTATTTCGGTAGATGCCCTGGCGTCCGCAGACGTTGACTCTCCTTCCCTATCCCTTTGTTTTACCTATTCAGTTTCAGTTTCTTAGACAGTGTTTCAGACTTGTATTGTATAGATGCTTATGTACTCAGTGACACCCTAGTTTTGTGAAAACTTATGTATCGAGTTGTGACAGTTTTATCCGGTTTTCATGAGATCTTTTACTTATTTTAAACCTATTTTAGTATATTTAAATTTGAAAGTGTTGGAAGTGTTTGAGTCGCTTGCTTAGTAACATGATAGGCGCCATCATGACAGGTTGAGTTTTTGGCCGTGATAAGTTGGTATCAGAGCCTAGGTTACATAGGTCTCACGAGTCATGAGTAGGTTTAGTAGAGTCTTGTGGATCGGTACAGAGACGTCTATACTTTTCTTTGAGAGGTTGCCAAACCCTTTGGAATACATCAATTTCTTGCATTATTGTCGTGCGAATTTGTTGATTCCAGGAACTAAATTTTTGTTATTCTATTCTCTCACAGATGGTGAGGACACATGCTACTGGACCGGACAGACAACTACCAGTACTGCCAGCTAGGGCCGCGAGAGGCCGGGGCCACGATAGGGGCCGAGGTGCAGCTTGTACAGCAGCTAGAACACCACCTGCAGATCCACCAGTTGCTCCAGCTCAGGGCCGGCTCCAGATGTGGTTAAGTCAGTGGGGTTGGCCCAGGCACCAGTTGTGCCCATTGTGATTCCAGGCCTTCAGGAGGCTTTGGCTCAGATATTAATTGTTTACACTAGCCTTGCTTAGGCGGTTTCTATTCAGACTGCACAAGCCGCTTCTCAAGCCGGGGGAAGTACTGAGACTCCTGCCGCCTATACTCCAGAGCAGGTGATGTAGGGACTTTAGACACCAGGGTTATTGCCAGCCCAGCCGGTTGCAATTACTTAGGCCTAGGTGGGTCCCATTATGACTGATGAGGAGCAGAAGAGGCTAGAGAGATTTGGGAGGCTAAGGCCTCCATCATTCAGTGGGGCTAAGTCAGAGGATGCCCAGGACTTCTGAGATAAGAGCTAGTGGATTCTTCGCACGATGGGTATTCTGGAGACTAGTAGAGTCTCCTTTACTACATTTGAATTATCAAGGGTTGCCTTCAAATGGTGGGAGGCATATGAGAGATGCATGACAGTCGGTGCAGCGCCACTTTCATGGCATGAGTACTCCGTTCTCTTTTTGGGAAAGTTTGTGCCATAGACTCGCAAAGAGGAGTTGCACAGACAGTTCGAGCAGCTACATCAGGATGGCATGTCTGTGACCCAGTATGAGATGAGATTTTCATATTTGGCTCGTCACGTAGTTTGGTTGGTTTCCACTGAGAGGGAAAGGATTAGGAGGTTCATTGATGGCCTCCACTATCAGTTACATTTTGTTATAACTTGGGAGAGTGTATCGGGTTCTATGTTTGACGAGGTGGTTGATATTGCTCGGCGGCTAGAGATAGTTTGTAGTTAGGAGCGTCAGGAGAGGGAGGCTGAGAGGCCTCATGGTTTAGGTGGTTTCAGTGGTGTTACTTTTGGGGGGCGGTCCTACCACAGCAAGGGTCGTCTTTATAGGCCCGCTCAGATGGCTCGTCCAGTTCATCGTGGTGCATCATCTAGCCATGGTTCATATGCCCGTCCGTGTCAGTCATCTCTCAGTACTCTCCTAGCTTAGAGTTCATCTCTGGCACCTTCATTTCAGCATTCATCTGCACCAGGTTCTACTAGCAATTATTTTGGTACTCGGGCCCCCGATGCAGTACTCCACCACCACCATCGGGGAATTGCTTCGAGTGAGGGGAGTTTGGGCATATGTGGAGATAGTGTCCCCGTCGCTCGGGAGGTCCAGTTTAGCAGAGGAGTCAGGTGTTGACTTTTGCACCAATTACTTCACCACCCGCCCAGCAAGCTCGGGTGGGGCCTAGGCAGCTAGAGGCTGCCCTGGAGGGGAGGCCGATCAGGTGGTGGTCAGGTCCAATTCTATGTTATTCCTTCCAAGCCAGATGTTGTTCTTTCAGACGCAGTGATCACAAGTATTGTCTCACTGTGCCACAGAGAAGTTTCCACATTTTTTAACCCTAGTTCTACTTATTCCTATGTATCATCCTATTTTACTCGTTATTTGGATATGCCCCTTAGTCCTTAGTTTCACCTGTTCATGTATCTACGTTAGTGGGCGATACCATTATTGTGGACCGTGTATATCGGTCGTGTGTAGTGACTATTGGGGGATTGGAGACTAAAGTTGATCTATTACTGCTTAGTATGGTTAATTTCCACCTGATCTTTGGTATGGATTGGTTGTCTCCATGTCATGCTATTCTAGATTATCACGTTAAGACCGTGACGTTGGCGATGCCGGGGTTGACAAGGATTGAGTGGAGGGATTCTCTAGATTATGTTCCCAGTAGGGTGATTTCTTATTTGAAGGCCCAACGGATGGTTGGGAAGGTGTTTTTGTCTTATCTAGCCTTTGTGAGGGATGTTGATGCTGATACTCCTACTATTGATTTTGTGCGAGACTTTCCAGATGTGTTTCCTGCAAGCCTGTCGGGCCTGCCGCCCGACAGGGATATTGACTTTAGTATTGACTTGGTGTCAAGCACTCAGCCCATTTCTATTCCCCCATATCGTATGGCACCGAGTTGACGGAATTGAAAGAGCAGCTTCAGGAACTTCTTGACAAGAGGTTTATTAGGCCTAGTGTGTCGCCTTGGGGTGCATCTGTTCTGTTTGTGAAGAAGAAGGATGGTACTATGCGGATGTGCATTGACTATAGGCAGTTGAAAAAGTTACAATCAAGTACAAGTATACTTTGCCACGCACTGATGATCTATTTGACCAGCTTCAGGGAGCGAGGCTGTTCTCTAAGATTGATTTGAGGTCTGGGTATCACCAGTTGAAGATTCGGGACTCGAATATTCTAAAGACAGCATTCAGGTCACTATGAGTTCTTTGTGATGTCTTTTGGGCCGACCAATGCCCCAACAACATTCATGCATCTGATGAACAGTGTATTTTAGCCATATCTCGACTCATTTGTCATAATATTCATTGATGATATCTTGGTGTACTCACGTAGCCAGGAGGAGCATGCCCAACATTTGAGGATTAAGGGAGAAGAAGCTTTATTCCAAGTTCTCCAAGTGTGAGTTTTGGCTTAGTTCAGTGGTGTTCTTGGGGCACGTGGTGTCCAGTGAGGGGATTAAGGTGGATCCAAAGAAGATAGAGGTGGTTCAGAGTTGTCCTAGACCGTCCTCAACTATTGAGATTCGGTGTTTTCTCGGCTTGGCCGGTTATTATTGTCACTTCGTGGAGGGTTTCTAGTCTATTGCATCTCCTTTGACCAAATTGACTCAAAAGGGTGCTTCTTTCAGGTGGTCGGATGAGTGTGAGGAGAGCTTTCAACTTTAGACTGCCTTGACCACAACTCCAGTTCTAGTTTTGCCTTCGACGTTGGGCTCTTATACTGTGTATTGTGATACTTCTCGAATTGGTATGGGGTGTGTCTTGATGCTGGAGGGTAAAATGATTGGTTGTGTTTCACGCTAGTTGAAGCCCCATGAGAAGAACTACCTTGTTCATGGTTTGGAGTTGGCAGCCATCGTTCATGCATTGATGATTTGGAGGCATTATCTCTATGGTGTGTCTTGTAAGGTATTTACGGATCATCAAAGTCTCCAGCACTTGTTCAAATAGAAGGATCTAAATTTGAGATAGCAGAGATGGTTGGAGCTACTAAAGGACTATAATATTACCATTCTGTATCATCCTGGGAAGGCCAGTGTGGTGGTCGATGCCTTTAGTAGAAAGGCGGTGAGTATGGGTAGCCTTGAATTTATTCCTGTTGGTGAGGGACCACTTGCAGTTGATGTTCAGGCCTTGGCCAACTAGTTTGTGAGATTAGATGTTTCGGAGCCCAGTCGGGTTCTAGCTTGTGTGGTTTCTCAGTCATCCTTATATGATCGCATCAAAGCGCGCTAGTATGATGATCCCCATTTGCTTGTCCTTAAGGACACAGTTTAACATCGTGATGCCAAGGATGTTACTATTGGGGATGATGGGGTTTTGAGGATGCAGGGTCGGATTTGTGTGCCTAATGTAGATGGGCTACGCGAGTTGATTCTTAAGAAGGCCCATAGTTCGTGGCATTCCATTCATCCCGGTGCCGCGAAGATATACCAGCATTTGAGGCAGCACTATTGGTGGAGGAGGATGAAGAAGGATATAGTGGTGTTTGTATCTCGGTGCCTACACTGTCAATAGGTGAAGTTTGAGCATCAGAGACCGGGCAGATTGCTTCAGAGGTTTGAGATTCCGGAGTGAAAATGGGAGCGTTTCACAATGGATTTTGCAATTAGGCTCCCACAGATTTCGAGAACATTTGATGTTATTTGGGAGATTGTTGATCGGTTGACCAAGTTCGTGCACTTCATTCCAATTGGGACTACTTATTCTTCGAAGCAGTTTGTCGAAATCTACATCTGCGAGATTGTTTGCCTTCATGGTGTGCCGGTGTCCATCATTTCAGATCGGGGCACGCAGTTTACATCACGGTACTAGAGAGACGTGCAGCTAGAGTTGGGCACACAGGTTGAGCTGAGTACAGCATTTCACCCTCAGACAAACGGGCAGTCCGAGTGCACTATTCAGATATTGGAGGATATGCTACGTGCTTTTGTCATGGATTTTGGGGTTCTTGGGATCATTTTCTACTGCTCGGAGAGTAAACTTACAACAACAGATACCGATTGAGCATTCAGATGGCTCTATATGAGGCTTTGAATGGGAGAGGGTGTCGGTCTCTGGTAGAATGGTTTAAGCCGGGTGAGGATAGGCAATTGGGTATTGACTTGGTTCAGGATGCTTTGGACAGGTTAAATTGAATCAGGATCGGCTTTGCATGACATAGTCTAGACAGAAGAATTACGCCGATCGCAAGGTTCGTGATGTTGCTTACATGGTTGGGGAGAAGGTACTGCTCAAGGTTTCACCCATGAAGGGTTTTATGAGGTTCGGAAAAAAAAAGGCAAGTTAAGCCCTCGGTATATTGGGCCGTTTGAGGTGCTTCAGAGGATTTGAAAGGTGGCTTACAAACTTGCCTTGCTGCCTTGTTTGTCGAGTGTTCATCAAGTATTTCATGTTTGTATGCTCCGGAAGTATGTCGACAATCCATCTCATGTTTTGGACTTCAGCAATGTTCAGTTAGATGGTGATTTGACTTTGACGTGGAGCCGATGGCCATTTTGGATCGGCAGGTCCAAAAGTTGAGGTCAAAAGACATAGCTTCAATGAAGGTGCAGTGGAGATGTCAGCCAATTCAGGAGGCTACTTGGGAGACCGAGCGAGAGATGCGGAGCAGATATCCACGCCTATTTGAGACTTCAGGTACATTTGTAGACCCATTCGAGGACGAACGTTTGTTTAAGAGGGGGAGGATGTAACGACCCGGCCGGTCATTTTGAGTGTTGTAGTCCCGTTCCCCCATTTACTACTCATTTTTTGCCTAATTTTTGTTATGTGACTTGTCGGGGTAGTTGATTCGGTTCCGGGATGTTTCAGAATGCGATGAAACACTTAGTGTCAAAGTTGGAAGCTTAAGTTGAAAAGGTTAACCGGATGCCGACTTATGTGTAAAGACTCCGGAATGGAGTTTTGCTAGTTCTGATAGCTTCGTTGGGTGATTTTGGACTTGGGAGTATGTCCGGATAGTGATTTGGAGGTCTGTAGTTGATTTAGGCTTGAAATGGCAAAAGTTGGAAAATTTGAAGTTTTGGAAATTGAGAAGTTTGACCAAGAGTTGACTTTGTGGTGACCAGGCTCAGATTTTGGTTCTGAGAGTTAGAGTAGGTCCGTTGTGTGATTTATGACTTGGTTGCAAAATTTAAGGTCAATTGGACTTGATTGTAGAAGTTGGAATTCCTTAGTTTTCATTAGGCTTGAATTGGGGTGCGATTCGTGTTTTTGATGTTATTTAATGTGATAAGTTCATATCATGTTTTAGGACTTGTTGGTATATTTAGTTGAGGTCCCTAGGGCCTCGGAAGTGATTCGGATTGGATTTTAGAATTTTGGAAGAGCTTATGTGATTAGGTTTGGTGCAACCGTACCTGCGAGGGATAGGCCGCAGATGCGGTTCTGGGCGAGTTAGGGTGTTTGCGCAGGTGCGAGGAAAATTCCTCACCTGTGATTTTGCTGATGCGGAAGATTGGTTGTAGAAGCAGAAAGGGGCCTAGAGTGGTTGGACCGCAGAAGCGGAGGGTGTTTCGAGAAGCGCACCCGCAGGAGCGGGATCGGGACTGCAGAAGCGGTTGGTCGGCCCTTAAGTGACTTCCGCAGATGCAGATTTTTAACCACAAAAGTAGTGCCACGGGAGCGGCTAAATGGACCACATAAGCAAAAGCCTAGGGCTGAATATTAATTCGAGGGTTCGTGATTTTTTTCATTTTTGGACATTTCAAGCTCGGGTTAAAGCGATTTTTGAGAGGAATTTCGAAGGGTTTCTTAAGGTAAGTCTCGTGTGAACATTTTTATTCGATAATATTATTTCCCCATTGAATTTCCCACCTAGTTTGTGTCTTTTTGAGGTGTAATTTGGGAGTTTGAGGCTAGGGATTTGGAGAGTTTAATTTGGGGATTTGAGTGGTGATTTGGTATCGGAATTTGGTAAATTTGGTATGGTTGGAATCGTGTTTGAATGGGCTTCTGGACTTTGTGACTTTTATTAGATTTCGAGACGTGGGCTCAGGAGTCGACTTTTTGACTTTTGATTAAGAACTTAGTATTTTCTTATCGAAGTGACTCCTTTAGCTCGTGTTGATTCTATCGAATTGTTTGTGGCTAGATTCGAGGAATTTGGAGGCCAATTCGCGAGGAAAAGGCTTATTGGAGTAGGGATTTACATGGTTTGAGGTAAGTAACACTTCTAAACTTGGTTCTAAAGGTATGAAACCTCGGATTTCGTATTATGTGATTGGTGTTGAGGTGACGCACATGCTAGACGACGGGCGTGTAGGCGTGCACCATAGGAATTGTGACTTGGTCGATTCCGTGGAACTGTATGGTTGAATAATCTTGTCGTTCTCGGTATAATCTCCATGTGTTAGAGAAACTGAGCAACAAATCATGTTAGAAATCATTCTTATGCCACTTGTTGGTACTGTTGGGACCCACAGAGGTCATGTTACATGTTGAATTATTTGCTTAATTTGAAATTTATGTACTCAGTCGCAGCTATTATTTGCATATCATATCTCAGTCTCTGTTTCCATCACACATTATATCATCATCGTTTGGGCTAATTATCATGATTCTTGTGAGCCTGAGAGACTGGAGAGATTGATGATTGACTGAGACCAAGGGCCTGATTGTGAGGATATTTATGGGATCCGGCTGCACGTCGCAACATGTTTTATTGATTCATGCCATGATTGGCTTATTATAGCGCTTGGGCTGGATTTACCCCTCCGAAGTCTGCATACCCACAGTGAGCATAGGTACCTACTGAGTGTGAGTGCGAGTGCTGAGTGCGAGTGCTGAGCGATTGGGAGGAATGAGTGACTATGAGGAATGAGTGACTGTGAGGATGGAGTGAATGGGAGGACTGAGTGCTTGACACTCTAAGGGTATGCATACGATTTCATTACTATTTTGTAATTCAGTTGGCATATATAACTGACATGTGGATATCGAGATGTACCATATCTTGTTTCAATTGAACTTGACATGATTTACCTAATTGGGCTTTAACTGTTAAACTTGAAAGCATGCCTACATTTCTGTACTGTAATTTTATAATTGAACTGTACCTGTGAAGCTCGTCTCTACTTTCAGCCTAATAGTCAGAATTGTTACTTACAGAGTTAGTTGTACTCACGCTACACCCTACACTTCGTGTGCAGATACAGTTGTCTCCGGACACGATGGTTGTTGATTCTCAGAGTTTACCGTCATTCGGAGATTATCGAGGTAGCTGCCCTGGCGTCTGCAGACCTTGACACTCCTCCCCTATCCTTCAGTTTTACGTATTCAGTTTTTGTTTCTTAGACAGTGTTTCATACTTGTATTGTATAGATGCTCATGTACTCTGTGACACCCTGGTTTTGAAAAAACTTATGTATTGAGTTGTGACAGTTTTATCTGGTTTTCATGAGATCTTTTCCTATGTAAAACCTGTTTTAGTATATTTTAAATTTTAAAGTGTTGGAAGTGTTTGAGTTGTCAGCTTGCTTAGTAACATGATGGGTGCTATCACGACAGGTTGAGTTTTGGGTCGTCACACACTCACTGTAGTTTCACACATATGGATCGGTGCATCTATAGGTCGACGTAGGATATGACCAAACAATCTCGAATGACTTTCTCTCATTTTATCCTCAATGTGTGCTACTTACACCTTCTGGTGAATATGGTCATTTTTAATCTTATTGAATTTTATATGACAACATATCCTTCTTAGCATCTACATCTCTTCAATACTTATTTTATGGATATATCGACTTGAGCAGCCCAATAATCACTATCATATAACATTGTTAGTCTTAAAATTGTTTTTATAAAACTTACCTTTCAATTTAGTAGGCATTCTTTTATCATATAATACCTATGTAGCACTTCTCCATTTCAACAATTCAGATTTAATCCTATGAGTAACATCTTCATCTATCATTTCATTCTCTTAAATAACGAGCCTAGATATCTATATTTTTTTGTATTTGGCATTACAACCTCGTCTAGTCTCACCTCAACTTCTCTCTTCTCATGTTGACTAATCTTGTAATGCATGTATTTAGTCTTACTTCTACTTATCCTAAAGTTCTTACTCTCGAAGGTGATTCTTCATAGCTCAAGCTTTTGATTATGACCCTTGCTATTTTTATCAAATAACATAAAATTATCATCGAATAGCATACACGATTGGATCTCATCTTATATTGTGTTGGTTAGCTCATCCATAGCTAAGGTGCTTCTTCACAGCTCAAGCTTTTGGTTGAAACCCTGCTAGTTTTGTAAATTAACATAATATCATTAGCAAATAACACATAGCATGGAACCTCATCTTGTATTGTGTTGGTCCGCTCATCTATAGCTAGGGTAAATATGTAAGTGCTCAATGTTGAACCCTGATGTAAAACCAATATTATGGGAAAATCCTCTGGATCTCCATCTACTGCTTTCACGCTAATGACAACTCCTTCATACAAGTCTTTTATGATATTTACATAACTAATATGAATCCTTTTCTTCTCTATCACCGACCAAAGGACCTTTCATGATACTTATCATATGTTTTTTTATGTCAATGAACACCATGTATAGATCTCTCATCTTTTTCCCGATAAATTCACATCGATCTTCTTTTAAAGAATGTAGCTTTCGATGTAGATCTACTTGAAATAAATCTAAACTGGTATTTTATCACTCTTGTCTTGTTCTTAAATCTGTGCTCTATCACTCTTTTCCAGAGTTCCATTATATGACTCATAAGTTTAATACCATGATAGTCTCACAACTTTGAATATATCTTTTGTTCTTATTAATTGGAATCCGGGTACTCTTCCTTCACTCTTGGGGCATCTTATTAGTTCTTAGTATCATATTAAATATCCTGGTGAACTATTCTACTCCAACCTTTACAAGACATACCCAAATCTCCATAGGTATACTGTATGGACCACAAGCATATGTAATCTTTATTTTTTTAAGGCATCATGTACCTCTATCAGCCTAATTATATGGGTGTAACTAAAGTTTCTTTTACACACAGACGAGTGGAGGTCTTAAATATTATTCTCTTGGTTCAAGTTGAATAACTTTTCCAAATAGCCTCTTCATCTCTCCTTTATCTTGTTATCTCTGTATACTTATTTAGATTTGTCTTTAATACACTTCACTAGGTTTAAATTTTTACCTCTCTTCTGTCTCAATCGTGGTTTAAATATATTTTTCTCCATTTCTCGTGTTCCTTGCTTTTGGTACAATCCACTTAGAGCTTCCCTCGGTCTTTACTAATAGCTTTCTTAGCTTTCCTTTTTGCTATTTTGTATTCTTCCAAGGTTACTCCATCTTCTGCTTTTGGTAACTTCCTATATCACTCTATTTTAGCTTTAATAACTTTTTACCTCATTATTCTACCACCAGAATATTTGTGGATGAGGTTTTAGACCTTTACACACATGTAACACTTTCATTACTACTTCTTTAATGCAACCTGACATTTCCTTCCACAGAATGTCTGCGTATCCCTTTAAGTCCCAAGATCCTTTTACCGGGGTAGTTTTTCTTGAAATACTTGATGGTTAATGTCCCCCACCTAATATAAGATAGATTAGTAAGTCGTCTAACTTTCTAACTTTATTCTTAATCTTTACGTCTAAGACTACTAACCTAGTCCTTGCTTGTACTTCTATCTCGTCTTCATGTAAGGATAAAGTCTATTTGACCATGATTATCCCCACTCTTATAAGGATTTAGGTGAGAATCTCTCTTTGAAATATGTGTTAGCTAATACTAGATTATAAGCTAAAGCGAATTTTAAGGTAGCCTTCCCTTCGTCATTTCTTGTATCATAACCATAACCGATACGTACTTGTTTAGACTCCTCATTATTTTTATCTACTTGTACATATAGGTCTCCTCCCATAAAGATGTATTAGTCTCCTAGAATTCCTTGAACTGAAGTTTTCATATCCTCCCAAAACTTGGCTTTAGTTCTACATTAAATCCTTTTTGCGGATCATAGGCACTAATAGTATTAATTGTATCCTTCCCCAAGTTGTTTTACCTCTAACCTTATCTTTAAATTCTGATTCTACAACAATTCTGACTCAATTTATATTTTTATCTATTACGCAATACCATAATTTATAACCCATGTTACCTACCTCTCTAACATTTTGTCCTGTCAATATTGTTTCTTGAAGGCATGCAATATCAATTCTCCTCGTTTTTTGAGTATGCACTAATTCCATCGGCTTTCCGCTTATAGTGCCTATGTTTCAGCTATCTATCCAAATTTGCTTTTATTCGACTAGCTTTTTAACCCTCATCCATATACGATGCGAGAATTCTTTCTTTTTTTTTTACACCACATTCAGGCGCTGATGTGGCAGAACTAGTGTTACACCTTATATTTTCGTACATAAAAGTACATCGTAAGCAAACTGATGTAGTACCAAAAATGAGATCATCTTTGAAATTCTATAGAGTAAGTTAATCATGTTACCTTGGAGGTTACAAATATTTAAGATCATAAAAAACAAGTACAAAGAGGTTTGGAAGGTTCAACATCCAAAGGAATTGAAGAAAATAATATTTCGTCGAAAGTCGACAAGTTGGGTATGTTATAACCCGTACCTTTAGGGTGAGACTAGGGTTCTTAACATTATAAGAGGGTTACTTTATGAGTTATTTTAGTTGTATGATAGTCATGTGTTAAGTTTTAAAGTTAATCGAGTTGCGGAACAAAAGTCGATGAAAGTCATCACAAGTTACGTTCATAAGCTTTACTGAAATATGGGTCAAATGTCACTGAGCTTTTCTCCAAATATACTTACATTTACGGGGTGATCCACCCATCAAATTAAATATCTATGAGTCTAATTTCTAACTCATTAAACCGTTTATTAATATGACATCCGAGTGTATGTGTATATATATATATATATATATATATATATATATATTGCGAGACTGCGCAGACTGCAT
This sequence comes from Nicotiana attenuata, assembly GCF_001879085.1. Taxonomy (NCBI): domain Eukaryota; kingdom Viridiplantae; phylum Streptophyta; class Magnoliopsida; order Solanales; family Solanaceae; genus Nicotiana; species Nicotiana attenuata. The sequence goes on along the minus strand of NW_017670370.1, from coordinate 285,871 downwards.
AGGTGACAATTAGGTGTGTCACATACTTGCTTAAATGAGAGGACTAAATATGTCCAAAAAGGGGCTATTTTAGGTCGGCCAAAGAGCCCTATTGGCTTATTTCCTTCATATTTTCAACTCATTATAGAGCATAAAAACCAGAGATAAGCCCTACAAAATTCTCCACAAAAAATATTCAGCACAAACCCTAAAAAAATTTCTCTTCTTTTCAACTTCTAGTTGGAGGAAAGCCTAATGGTTGAAGGACCAAGACAGGAGTTGAGATATTCACCAAATAAGGTAAGTATATTGCTCTCTTTCATCCATTTTCTCTGCTGGAATAGTATAGAAACTTGTTCTATAATTGTAAGAACTCACAGGACGATGATCGGAAGCCATGAGTTCGAGTTATTCAACTTGTAATGGACTGTTTTGTGGGCTATTTCGTGTTGTTGTTGGATTTTGTATTTTTCTACTGCTTTATGGAATTTTGGAGGAGAAAGGGTGTGGATAAACACCACATAAATATGGGGTGGTGGGCTGGTCGTTCGTCCTAACATTTTCGGATTGATTGACACTACTACGGTTGTCATTTTGTGTATGAGTGATAGGGGTATGTTGGGTTGTTTTGTCGTATTTTTTGATGGATATAAGGTTGGAAAATGATGTGTATATGTTGTGTTCTTGTATTGTTGGTGTTGTCTCGAATTGGGAGGAAGTAAGGATTATAGGGGAGATGTTGCCCGTTTTAATATAAAATAAGCTTGTCGTTCGTTTATGCGTTAGTTGTAACTTTCGTAACTTAATGATAGTGTTGTTATTGTTGTTGTAGATAAAGGTGCAAAGAGGTGATTTCAACGTGGTTATTAAAAAGATTGTTATAAGGTATGTTAAGGCTAAACCTTTTCTTCATTTTGGCATGATCTCGTAACTACATACGTTTGATAACAAGACATCAAGAGAAGTTCGTACTCCTAAATTTATGTACATTATCCTAGTCTCATAAGTTACAGTATTCTTCCTTATCGAGACTTTATATTCAGTTTAAGTATTGTCTTCTTACATTCAAGAGAGCAGAGGGGCTATATATATATATATATATATATATATATATATATATATATATATATTGGGAAACCTCTGATTAGATGGTAAGTTATATACCGAGCCTACTGTGGCCGAGCGCCTATGAACGGGTGAAGAATGGCCGAGATACTGAACCTAGTATGGCCGGGCGCCTATGAGCAAGCCTACTACAACTGAGCAGTTACACGTACCGAGCCTTATAGGGCCGGACAACTATTTTACTTACTATATTGAGAGAGTTGATTCTGTATCAGCAGGTAAGTATATCTCGAGATCATCAATGACTCCCAGTTACTTTCAGTTATTATATTATCAGTTCAGTTTCAGCTTTTAGTTATTCTATTGCCTTACATACTCAGTATATTATTTCGTACTGACGTCCCTTTTCTGGGGACACTGTATCTTATGCATGCAGGCCCAGATAGACAGACGGTAGACCTCCTCAGTAGATATTGTCCGTGTTCAGCTTGATCGATAATCTCCACGTCCTTCAGAGTTGTCGGGTCTAGAGTTTTGAGTACATATTGTGTATATATGTATATATATACTATCGGTAGGTCAGAGCCTTATTTCGACCACAATACATCTATCAGTAGAGGCATGTAGACACATCCTGTCAATCAGTGCACTATGTTGGTCTTGTAGGCTTTGTATGCATGTTTTATTTGGTTTATCGGCTGTAGTAGTTATCACGGCCTTGTCGGCCCAGCTTTATAATGATGTTCATTCACAGATAGTCTTCGTTCAGTTTTATATTTTGTTTCACAAACTGTCATGCAATGTGGCCCTATGGCCAAAGTATGACATTGTATGTTCAGAGTCCCTCAGATTTGGGGAGTGACAACTAACTTCTTTACCTATATTCGATAATGATGCGAGAACCCTTTCTCACACTCCGTCACACACATGCAATGATGTAGTGGAATGCTTTACTCAAATTCTATTACATTCGAGTACTGACATAACATGTGGCTCAGTGGGTATGTCCCAACGATATCTGTATTATAAGGATTTATCATGAATTAGCAACCTACCGCAATTCTCTTCCTTTATTCAAATTTGGGACCGACAATATGAACAAGCTCACAGAGACAGGTTTTTTAAAGATAAAATATTAAAATTATATTTGGAAGAAAAGTATTATTAGGCATCTCAGAACAAGCAATTATTCTTATTGGACGAATCAAATTCATAACTTGTTGATAGGATAGGTAGTTATGAGTTTTTATGTTTCTTTTATCATCAGTAGTATTGTGAGGGCTTAGAACATGGACATATTTAGGGCATTTCGACCGATACTAGATTTAGCAACGAGTAGTTATTGTGACCAAAATATATCACTATAAATATTACAGATGTGAGATATATCATGTGGTTATATCTCGGTAGTTCATGTATGACTCAATACCGGTCATTGATATTGATATAGTATATATATATATATATATACATATACATATATATATATATATATATATATATATATATAAGAATCAGATCTTTGAAGAAGATTTGAATATTGATATTGGGTTTATAGTCTTATAAACTAAGTCTGAAGGACGAATCTCCAGTCAAGATGTGTTAATGGATTTATATGGATGGAAGTGACATGAAGTCACCCTTGGGAATGTGTGTGAGATGATTTTATATGGCTATTCAACAACTTTAGAATGATTTTGGGTACGTTCAAGGACGAACATATATTTAAGTGAAGGAGAATGTAACGACCCAATTGATCATTTTGAATTTTAGCATCTTGTTCTGTGATTTGAGACCTTGAGTAGGTTCATAAAATGTTCTATGACTTGCATTTATGGTTAGTTCGAGTTCCTAGAGGTTCGAGAGTACTTTGGAACACTAGTTCCAAATTAGAGGCCTTAAGTTAAAGAGTTGACAAAAGTCAATATTTCGGGTAAACGAGCTCAGATTGGTAATTTGAAGGTTTTCATATATTCCTATAATTATTTTAGACTTCTATGTATGTTTGGATCGGGTCTCAGGTGGCCAGGAAGGATTTAACGCTTTTCATTTAAAGTTGGCAATTTGAAGAACTTTAAGTTCATAACTTTAACTTGGGGTTGGTTTTTGCGTTAATGCATTTAGTTTTATGTTTTGAGCTATTGGATAGGTTCATATAGGTTATTTGAACTTATTGCAATAATTTAGTAGAAAATGCATAAGTACCCCCCTGAACTAAGGCCTAAGTTCCAACTACACACTTTATCTTTGCGGGGATCCTATCATCCCCCTGTAATGACCCGATTGGTCATTTTGACCTCTAGCATATCGTTCGACGGTTTGTGACTTGAGTAGCTTCACTTCGTGTATTATGACTTCCATGCAAGAATTTCGGAGTTGAGTTGGATCTCAATTCGGAAGCTTTGAGTTGAAAGAGTTGACCAAGGTTTGACTTTTGAGTAAACGACCACGGGTCAGAGTTTTGAAAATTTTGTTAGGTCCAGGTAGTGATTTTGGACTTAGGCGTATGTCCTTATTTGGATTTGGAAGTTCGTAGATTGCTTGATGCTTTTTGGCGAAAGTTGGGCGATTAAAGGTTTAGAAGGTTGATAGGTTTAACCAAGAGTTGACTTTATTGATATCACGTCGAGATTTTGGTTTTGGCAGTTGATATTGGTCCGCTGTGTTATTTGGTACTTGCATGCAAAATTTGAGGTCATTCCGGGTTGATTTGGTATGATTCGGCATGAGTTTTAGAAGTTTAATAGTTCATTAGGATTTAATTGATGTGTGATTCATAGTTTTGATGTTGTTTGGTGTGATTTGAGGCCTCAAGTAGGTTCATGTTATGTTTAGGGATTGGTTGGTGTGATTAGACGGGGGCCCGGGTGCCTGGGGTGTATTTCGGATGGGTTTGGATTGTGTCGCGCTCTTATTTGATGTTTCGGCGTCGTTTCTTTGGGCATAAAGGTTACCATATTAAGAAAATGGCCTTTGATTTATGATTCGAATGAATCATTAGATCCATATCGTAATTACGGAATCATAGCAACAAGAATCGTCGAATTTTGAGGTAGTATGATAGAGTTATGCACATTTCCGTATTGGGAAAGAATGCTAGTTTCTCGTGCGAAATTTTGTTCTTTGCGAATGCGAGAGTGGTGCCGCGAATGTGAAGAAGGAGCTATGGGCTGACCGGACAACGCAAAAAATTTCTCTTCGCGAACGCGAAGGTTTCCTAGCAAAGGCGAAGAACAAAAATCACCTAGGCGGTGTTTTAAATGGGCAGACCGAGCATTTTAGTATTTTGTGCATATCTTGAGTTCTAGAGCTCCGTTTGAGGCGATTTTTTGTGGAGTTGTTCTTGTCTCAATAGGGAGGTAAATATAAACCCTTTATTTTGATGTTTTATCCATAATTATTTCCGTTGGTTACTATTTTCATCCGTATTTGGATTGTAGAAATTGGAATTTTTTGCCCCAAAGTTGAGAAATGATAAACCCTTAAGTTGAAGGTCAATTCATGGATAAAATTGGATGATTTTATGGCTATAGACTATATAAGTTATGGGTAATACTTATTTTTGGTAATTTTCTAAATCCGAGCACGTGGGCCCGAGGGTTGACTTTGTTGACTTTTTGAGCGAAGTTGGGAATTGTTACAAATTGTTAAATTATGAGTATTGGAGTGTATTTTGATTGGTTTGCACATTGTTTGATTAGTTTCGGATCGTTTGTAATCGATTTGAGGTGTTAGAGAGGCGTTGGAACCGGTTATCGGATTTTGGAGCGAGGTAAGTCTCATGTTTAACCTTGTGAGTGGGAAACTACCCTGTCGGTAATGTATTTGTTACGTGCTACTTGTTATGGGAGTTACGTACGTACGAGGTGATAAGAGTTCGTACATAGCTAATATCATGCTTTTGTCCGGGGAGACTTAGGACTTTATTATGCGATATTTGTATTATCTGAACTCAACTTGTTAGTTTAATTACCAAAACCTTGTAAATGTAATTTGATTAGAGATCATGTTAGAATGAACCTCATTACCTTGAGGTGTTTGGTGGGATATGTGATTGCTGGTAACAGTTATGCTTAATTTATGTTCATGTTTTTGTGTTACAAACATGTGGCTCTCGCAATTCTATAAGTTTCTTCCCTTCTTGTGGATCGGACCAAATGCCTCGGCAGTATATTTGAGATGTATCTATGGTTCACGTTGATCGACCCTCAGCAATGTACACATTATTTTGGATCGGGTCGTACGACCTCGGCATAACTCGTGTGTAATATCGTTAGGAGTCCGAATAATCATGAGATTTCCCTTTTATGTGAGACCTGGTATTTATATGATATTTCTTATCTGTTTGAGATAGCACTTGATATTTCTTAGCTGTTGAGATAGTATATGAGATTTAAATTTATTTTGTCATAATGTTGGAAAATTTTTGTTAGTTACAGTTCTTACCTCATTATTGCTTTTGTGTTTCATATTCATTTATAATTTAATATATTGATTCATTGGACAACTAGTAAGTGTTGATGTCGATCCCTCGTCACTACTTCTCCGAGGTTAGGCTAGATAGTGAGTACGCATTGATTTACGTACTCATGCTACACTTCTGTACTTATTGTGTAGGTATACTTCGATGGCCATTTGGGCGCATGGGCGCAACTATTGAGGGGACTTTATGGTGAGTTGCATCCCATGATACGATCCGCAACACATAGAGTTTCCATCATATTCATTTATGTTATCCAGTCTAATTTGTATTCCAGACAGCTGTTGTATTGGTATTGCACTTCCTAGTAGATGCTCATGCACTTGTGACACCGGATTTTGGGATATTCTAGTAGATGTTAATGGTTTTGCTTAAATATTGTCACCTTTTTATTTTATATCTTACTAATATCATATGTATCCATGATTTTCAATGCATTAATTTCTTTATTTAGTAAAATTCATGATTTCAAAAGTAAAAAAAAATGAATAAGTAAGTGGATAGTTTACTGTTGGCTTGCCTAATGGAGCCGTTGGGCGCCATCTCAACCTATAGCGGAGATTGCATCGTGACAGCTTGGTATGAGAGCTCTAGGTTCACTTGGGTGTCACGAGTTATGAACAAGTCTAGTAGAGTCTTGCGGATTGGTATGAGACGTTTATGCTTATCTTCGAGAGGCTACTGGGCTGTTAGGAGAACTTCAATTTCTTGATTCCTCGTCGTGCGATTTGATTTCATTGAATCTTATATCTTCATTTCCTTCCTACTCATTCTTATATGACGCTTAGCGCTCGTTAACAATTGGGCATCGGGGAGTTGTTGTGGTGTTGCAGATGTCGTGCAGGATGTTTTTCCCTGCATATTTGGGTGGACTATCATGCGTTGTTATCGCGCAGTGCTGGTGTAAATGGTAGGATGCTTAATTATGTGTCGCACCAATGAATGACTCGAGAGGAGGATTATTCATTTCATGGTTTAGAGGTTCGGCATTTAATCCCACCGGAGGAGAGGGAATTGGACTATGGATGTTCAGGCTTTGGTTGGAGGAGTAGCGAGATTGGATATTTTCAAACTTGGTGGAAATCTTGTTTGGGTTATGGTGTTGTTGTTCTTGTTTGGACGGATTAGGCTCGTCAGTATATTGGTATTCATTTGTTTGCCTTTGGGGCACGGTGTTGTGAATTGGTATCTAAAAAGTGGTTATCGGGGATGACGGTGTGTTGCAACTTCAAGGTTGAATGGGTGTTTCTAGTGTCGATGGCTCGAGGATAATGATCTTAAGGAGGCTTAGAGTTGATGGTAATCTATTTGTTCGGGTGCTATAGAGATGGATCATAATATAAAACATTATTGTTGGCAACGAATGATGAGAAAGGACATGGAGGATTATGGCTTGAGGTGGTTGAATTGTTAGAAAATCAAGTACGAGTACAAGAGATCGAGTAGTCGCTTAAGATTATGGGTTAACCAGAATGGGAATGGAATCGTATCATTTGGATTTTTGGTGGTAGGATACCACATGCTTTGAGAAAGTTTAGAGTAATTGGGTCATGGTTGACAAATGACTAAGCCTGTGTATTCTGTTTGGGGTAGTGGTTTCTATACTTAGGAAGTTTGAATGTGATGGGAAGAGTTTGCTTGGAAAGTAAAGGAACGTGAATCCATGATCATCGTTTTGGGATGCAACATGACTTTGAGTTCTGGAACGTGTTGTTGGATCTTTAGCGGATGTTAATAGAAATGATCAGACTCTTACAGATGGTGGGCGAGTGTAGGCTCAGGAGGAATTCCTGATTTCATGGTGGTTTTAACCAGGGCAATGTCATAGGAAGATGTCGATATGGAATTACACAGGTAGGCTATCTCCTGTGAGCGGGTTAGTAGTTGCATGATTTCTGATGAAGTTCCTATGAAGGGTTCTACTTTCTATCCAACGGGAGGCATGTACTATGATGTGGCTTAGATCGCGTGAAGAAGATGTTGCGACTCCTATGAGGTTGAGCGTGCGTTTGGGGTCAGTAATTCGGGGTATGTCAAGATTAGTGCAACAAAAGCTTGTGAGAATTTGGCTAAGTAACAATGTGAAATCATTGTAACTGAGAAGGAGGAGTGATTGCGGGTTTTGGATATATATGATTATCGCTTAAAGCTAAATGGGGGAGACTACCGTCTATGATTGGGTAACGTGGTTATATGCCTTGGTAGATTTGGGTTATCGATATGTTGGTGGATTATTTATGACTAAGGGAATAAAACATCAGGGGTAATTCAAGCAATGGATTTGAATGATGTGTGTGACGTGTAACCTTATTGATATGTGAGGGTTGTGGAATGATTCAGACTTTATACTTCTGGTGGATGTGATGTACAAGGAAAAGGGTTCATCTGGTTGCTTTATTGGAGTGCTCATGTTCTAACAGAGCACTAGTTGTTTGGTTAAATAATCGGGACTGGATTAGAGTGGACGACTCTCAATAATGGTCCTAGTGGATTTAAGATTTAAGGTTTGATGCTTAAGGATTTTCAGGTTGTTGTGTGGCTGAAGATTGGGTTTTGAAGCAGAGTGCAAAGGGTACTTGGAGTATTCTATATTATTATTGGGTCTGCAGTGCAGTGTTAGAGAAATGAGAAAAATAGCTTCAGATTCGCAAAAGATCTAATCAGCGCAGGTATATCAGTTAGATATACTATTGAGTGCATGGGGGGTATGAAATGGCTTATTGATGATGAAACGATGTGGCCTTATGATTTGGGTCACTCGGGATGAGTGTTGATTGAGGTCCGTTATATGTTTGAATAGAGGTATTATTTTGAAGGTAGATCAAAAGTAAATCGGAAGAAGCTGAGTTAGTCTAGTAGTGGTTTGGATCAGCATGGTTAAGGAAATAATCGGTTCCTTCGATGTGGTAAGGATGTATAGGTGATTCGTTGATGAACGTGCTGGCTCGATAGCCTCCGTAATCTGATTGATTTGGAGGTATTTGATTTTGATAGTTTTGTTATGAGTGAATGGGTCCGAGAAGAGTCATGGCGGTTTAGAACACAACTTGAGGTTTGCATTTTCTGCAGTTATGGGAAGTTAGTTTTGTGTTGTGATTCTTCTTCTAAGATGAGTTAAGTGAAAGGTTTCTAGTCGTCAAAGTGTTTATTATATTGTGGTTTAGGAGTTATGATGATATTCTTGTACTCTCGCATAGCAGCATGATAGGTGCAGTGAGCGGTATGGAATTGGAGCTTGAGGATCAAGGTCGCGATCCAGTTTTGACAGGAATGTCACGAGCTCGGAAAAGCGGGGGAGAGATCTCAAGTGTTCAAAGTATGTTGACACTATTTTTCTGTCGCCCGAGAATGGTGTTCCGTGGAAGAGGCATTGTGTATTGGATCACGGATTCTTGAATTGCATTACCGAAATAGAATGGTTGGTAGCCACAGTGTGCATATTTTGCTACCCGGTGCAGAAGGTTGTGGGAGTATCTCCCACGGGATGACCATATAAGTGTGACGTATCAATTATTTAAGTGGCAGAGATTGAAATCAGGTATGGAATTCTGGTACTGTCTCTAATGGGAGAGATTATGTCTGTGAGACGCTCTATTCCCTTGGTTGCGAACTGTGGAAGTTGTTCCGGATTGAACGGTAGATCGTATGTGTCATGGATAGTGTCATTGTGGATCTTTGGAAGGTCATTGACCAATTTTGGGATGACCGAAATCGGTTGTGAGGTCAATGGGTAGGCCAATGTGAATGCATGTTCTATACTAGATCAGATATGCTTATTCGGCATAACATTGCTTATGGATGGGTCTTCAGGCGTGGTGGATGTTATTCCTGCCTTCATCTATTTTAGGTGCTACTCTTTTATGCCATGTGGATTGTGAGACGGCTTGATTATTCATACGCGTGTTGTGATCTTGTGTATCTTGTGGTGTTATATGAGTGAGATGGCCCTCAAGATGCAGGTTGTTTATTGCACCTTAGTCATGCTTGGCATTTTGTAGCGCATGGTGCTATCTGTCTCCCCAGGTTTGTGTTTATGCACTTGGCATGCTTGTGGTCGATATTCAGTCATTTAGTGGGTATGAGCATTTTAGCTCGATGGGCATTTCCTTATTGATTGTTATGTGTGGATTGGGTGGCACGCCGCCACGGGTATGATGTTTAGATCGGGTTGCATGCCGCAACAGTGAGAATGGAGCATGGTTCCTTATACTTATTTCGTATGTTTTATTTCTTACCCTTGAGATAGTTCCATAGCATTTGTCGTGGTTGATTTTAATATAATGTCGGCTGGGTAGTTCTTTACCAGAGTTCGTTTTTTCTTGTTGGTCATATTCGAGTTGTATCCTGTTGGCGCATTGATGGCATCATATGAGATTTTATACGTTGTTTCAGGTGGCTTATTGCCAGAGTAGCTTGTATTGGGTGAGACGAGGTTGTTGGACTTGAAATCAGTGCAATCAGATTTGTAAAATGCATATTAAAGGGAAAATTTCACTAATCAGTTCATAATGGGGCAATGGTTCTTGTCAAGCGTAGAGACTCCTTAAGTTATTGATTTGGCAGGTGGTTATGAGATTCTACACATCTCTTTCATCGTTGCAGTATTGCGAGGGCTGGAACGAGGCTTGTATGTGTTATAAGGTATGTTACGGGCATCAGGTTTGTGAAATTGCAGCTATTGTGGTTGGATGATGTTATTATGGGCATATGAATTATGCGGTGCACTGTGTGATTTCATCATGGGTGCATGATCATGTTTTGGTACAGTGTGTTGAGATTGAGGCGGTGTTCGTTTGTTAGAATCGGATTTGGTAGAGAATTTCGGATGTTGGAAATTGGTTCTAAGTCTTGTGGGCTAAGGTAGCAGGAGGGACCTTTAGTCTGGCTTGAGCTAATGTGCTCATATGGGCTTTGGTGGCACGGGTAGATGCACGAGGTGTTAAACTGTGATTTTGGACAACTCGGGGACGGTTCCTGGCACGTTCGAGGACAAACGTATGTTTAAGCGGGGGAGAATATAATGACCGGACTGGTCATTTTAAGCTACTGGTCATTTTAAGCTCTAGCATGTCGTTCGGGGGTTTGAGATCTTGAGTAGCTTCACTTCATGTATTATGACTTGCACGCATGGTTGGTTTCGATTTTCGAGAAGTTCGGAGTTGATTTGGAAGAATAATTCTCAATTCGGAAGCTTTAAGTTGAAAGAGTTTTGGCGTCGTTTCTTTGGGCATAAAGTGTATAATATTAAGCAAACGACCTTTGATTTATGATTAGATTGAATCATTAGATCCGTATCGTAATTACGGAATCATAGATACAAGAATCGTCGAATTCCGAGGTCGTATGAGAGAGTTATGCACATTTTCGTTTCGGGAAAGATTGAGGGTTTTTGGTGTGAATTTTTGTTCTTCGCAAATGCGACAGTTGTCCAGCGAACGTCCAAGAAGGAATTTTGGGACCGGTCAACGCGAAAATTTGCTCTTCGCGAACGCGAAGGTGTCCCGCGAAGGCGAAGAACAAAAATCACATGGGCAGTGTTTTAAATGGGCAGACTGAGCATTTTAGTATTTTGAGCATATCTTGAGTTCTAGAGCTCCGTGTGAGGTTATTTCGCGGCGTTGTTCTCGTCTCAACAAGGGGGTAAATATAACACCTTTATTTTTACATTTTACCATAATTATTTTCGTTGGTTACTATTTTATTCGTATTTGGATTGTAGAAATTAGGATTTTGACCCGCAAAGTTGAGAAATTATAAATCCTTGATTTGAGGGTCAATTCATGGATGAAATTGGATGATTTTATGGATATAGACTATATAAGTTATGGTAATACATATTTTTGAAAATTTTTGGAATCCGGGTACGTGTGCCCGAAGGTTGACTTTGTTGACTTTTCGAGCGGAGATGGGAATTGTTATAAATTGTTAAATTATGAGTATTGGAGTATATTTTGATTGGTTTGCACGTTGTTTGATTAGCTTCTGATCGTTTGGCATCAATTTGAGGTGTTAGAGAGGCGTTGGATCCGGTTATCAAATTTCGGAGCAAGATAAGTCTCCTGTCTAACCTTGTGAAGGGGAAACTACCCCGTAGGTACTATATTTGTTATGTGCTACTTGTTATGGGAGTTACGTACGTACGAGGTGATAAGAGTCTGTAGCTAAAATCATGCTTATGTCTAGGGAGGCTTAGGACTTTATCATGCGATATTTGTATTACATGAACTCAACTTGTTAGTTTAATTACCAAAAACTTATAAATGTAATTTAATAAGAGATCATGTTAGAACGAACCTCATGTGGCTTGCAATTGGATAAGTTTCTTCTCTTCCTGTGGATCGGACTGAACACCTCTGTAGTATATTTGAGATGCATCTATGGTTCGCGCCGGTCGACCCTTGGCAGTGTACACATTATTCTAGATCGGGACGTACGACCTCGGCATAACTCATGCGTAATATCGTTAGGAGTCCGAATAATCATGAGATTTCCCTTTTAGTTGAAACCTGGCATTTGTATGATATTTCTTATCTGTTTGAGATAGCACTTGATATTTCTTACATGTTGAGATAGTGTATGAGATTTGAGAAATTTATTTTGTCATAATGTTGGAAAATTTTTGTTAGTTACAGTTCTTACCTCATTATTGCTATTGTGTTTCATATTCATTTATAGTTTAATATATTGATTTATTGGACCACTAGTAAGTGTCAACGTCGACCCCTCATTACTACTTTTACAGGGTTAGGCTATATACTTACTAGGTACGCGTTGATTTACGTACTCATGCTACATTTCTACATGTATTGTGCAAATATACTTATGATGGTCATTTGGGCGCAAGGGCGCAACTATTGAGAGGACTTTACGGTGAGCTGCATCCCATTATATGATCCGCAACACAGGGAGTTTCCATCATATTCATTTATGTTATCCTATCTATTTGGTATTTCAGGCAGATGTTGTATTGGTATTGCACTTCCTACTAGATGCTCATGCACTTGTGGCACCGGATTTTGGGATATTCTAGTAGATGTTAATGGTTTTGCTTAAATATTGTCACCCTTTTATTTTATATCTTACTAATATCGTATGTATCCATGATTTTCAATGCATTAATTTCTTTATTTAGTAAAATTCATGATTTAAAAAGTAATAAAATGAATAAGTAAATTGATTGTTTATTGTTCGCTTGCCTAGACGTTGGGCGCCATCACGACCTATAGCGGACAGTGCATGTATTTCACTGCTTTCCAAGAATTTGGTTATCTAGTTTCAGAGTGACATTTATTCTGCTTTAAAAAAGTTTGGGGGAGGGGGGTGGTAGGACCCCCGCTAAGATAAGGTGTGTAGTTGAAACTTCGACCTTAGTTCAAAGGGATATTTATGCATTTTTCCATGGTTTAGAGATAATCCAAAGGGTTTGAGTGTGATTCAGACCTATCTTGTGATATTGGAACTTAAAGAATTTAAGAAAGTTCGTATATTAGTTTGGATTTTGATTCTTAGATGTGATGTTTTCGGATATATTTTGAGACTTTTGACAAGTTTTATACGACATATGGACTATTCGGAATGATCGGAGGGATCCCAAAGAGCTTAGATGAATTTTGAACAAGTTTGAGCATTTCAGCACTTTATTGATATTCTACAGCTTTTTGCAGTGCCAAAGGAACTTTTTGAAGAGTGGAAGGAACTTTGCAAAGTGTTGATGAAATGCCTTGAATGTTGAGTCTATGGAACAAGTTCTAAGGTAATAGGCCAAGTGCTGGGGCAATAGCCAGAGTACGGACCGCATTGTGGGCCAACACAGGAGAGTCGTAGGTCTATTGGTTGATCTCGGAAGCTTATATCTCATAATCTATAATAAATTTATGTTTGATCCAAAATAAAAGTTGTACCCGTTGAGTCTAGTTTCCAGAAGTTCAAATCATTCATCATTTAGATATTCATATAAAGTATTATGATCATTTTACTAAAGAGTGGTAGTGTAGTATTGTTGTTATCACGCAAAGTGCAGCCATAGGGCCTGGTTGGTGGACAACAATGGGAGTGCGACCATTAGTCTAGCATGTACTAGGAAAGTGCAGCCAACACTGTTTAGGGCCAGAAATTCAAGCCCTTCATCATTTCGACATTCGTATGAATCTCATATGACACACCGTACAAGTAATGTCTTCAAATCTTGAGTCTATACATAATAACTACCAACTTCAAATTGTGAACTGGGTAATTCTTCTCCTGAGGCTTCAATCGCCTTGATGCATAAACAATCACTCTAGCCTAGATCAATACAACACCAAAACCAATGTGTGAAGCTTCAATATACCGTGTATGACCCTAATCTATGGTCAACACCAATATTGAGGGATGTAGTCAAGGTAGTCTTGAACTTTTGATAGCTCTCCTCGCACTCATTAGACCATCTAAAGGAATGCCTTTTTGAGTTAACTTCGTCAATGGAGCTGCAATGGATGAAAAATTTCTATAAAATGACGATAGTAGCCTGCCAAACCCAAGAAACTCCTAATCTTCATAGTTGTAGTAGGTCTAGGACAATTTTAAACTGCCTTAATTTTCTCAGGATCAACTTTAATACTATCCCCAAACACCATGTGACCCAAGAATATAACTCAGTCCAACCAAAACTCACACTGGGAGAACTTAGCATAAAGCTTCCATTCCCTAATAATCTGAAGCACAATCTTCCAATGATGCTCATGTTCCTCTCCGCTACGAGAGTAAACTAGAATATTATCAATGAACACTATCAAATAAGAATCTAAATAAGGCTTTAACACCTTATTCAACAAATCCATGAATGCGCTGGACCATTAGTCAAACTACATAACATCACAAGAGCTTGTAATGACCATAACAAGTCTTAAACACCATCTTAGGGATATCTAAAGCCCTAATCTTCACCGGATGATAACCAGATCTTAAGTCAATCTGAGAGAACACCTAACACCTTGAAGTTGATCAAATAAAATCATCAACACTTGTTCTTGGTGGTAACTTTGTTCAACTGTCTATATGTAGCGACCCGATCGGTCGTTTTAAGCTCTAGAACGTCGTTCGGTGGTTTGAGGCCATGAGCAGCTTCACTTCAGGTTTTACGACTCGTACGCATGGTCAAAATTGAAATTCGGAAAGTTCGGAGTCGATTTGGAAAGAGAATTCTCATTTCGGAAGCTTTAAGTTGGAAGAACAGACTAAGGTTGGATTTTTTAGTAAACGACCTCAGAATCGGGATTGGAAGGTTCCAATAGGTTCGTATGATGATTTTGGACTTGGGTTTATGTCCGGATCGGGTTTTGGATGACCCGGGAGCATTTCGGCGCCTATTGTGAAAGTTAGCATTTTCGGAAGAATTTCATAAATTTGGGTTGCAGTGCATTTCAATGTTTTCGATGTCCGCTTGGGAGCGCGTCCGGAAGTGGATTCGGAGGTACGTAGCTCATTTTGGAGTCACTTGGCTAAAGTTAGAAATTTGAAGGTTTTTTAGGAGTTTGACCTGAGTGGATTTTTTTATATCGGGGTCGGATTCCAATTTTGAAAGTTGGAATAGGTCCGCAATGTTGAATGTGACTCGTGTGCAAAATTTGAGATCAATCAGATGTGATTTGGTAGGTTTCGACATCAAATGTAGAAGTTTGAAATTCTAATGTTCATTAAGCTTGAATTGGAGTGCGACTCATGGTTTTAGCGTTATTTGATGTGATTTGAGGCCTTGAGCAGGTATGTGTTATGTCATGGGACTGCTTTGTGTGATTGGATGGCGTCCCGGGGGCCTCGGGTGTGTTTTGGGGTGGTTTTCGGACCAAATTGGGTGATTTGTTGCTGCTGTTGCTGTATCTGGTTTCCTTTTTTGGGAACGCGAAGGGAGTCCCGCATTCCCGAAGAGAACTTTGAGGCGGCTGGGATTTGGCCTTCGTGAATGCGAGGCAGTGGACGTAAACGCGAGGCAGGAGTTAGGTAAGCCTTCGCAAATACGGCCTAGGCTACACAAACGCGAAGAGGGAAGGAGGCCTGAGGGACCTGGAGCCATTGGCCTTCGCGAAGGCGGAGCTCCAACTGCGAACGCGAAGCAGGGGAGACTGAGAACCTTCGCGAATGCGAGGCTATAATCGCAAACACGAAGAAGGGCAGAGCTGGGCAGTGTCATTTTAAAGACGAGATTTTGCCATATTTGCTCCATTTTTCAATTGGTTGGGCGATTTTTGGAGCTCTTGCAAGGGAGATTTTTGTCATCTATGTCAAGGTAAGTGATTCCCACATATTGCAAGTTAAATACATGGTTTGTATAAGGATTTGAACATGGAAAATTGTAGAAATTGTGGGGTTTTGGTAGAAACCTAGAAATTGGTATTTTTGGATTTTGACCATGAAATTGGACATGAAATTGGGAATAAATTATATATTTGAATTCGTAAGGTTATGGGTAATGTTTATCTTTGAAAAATTTCGGAATCCGGGCACATGGGCGCGAGGGTGATTTTATCGACTTTCCGAGCGGAGTTGGGAATTGTTGTAAATTGAAGTGTTATGAGTATTAGAGTGTATTTTCATTGGTTTGCGCATTTATTGACTAGTTTTGGAGCGTTCGGCATCGGTTTGCGTCGTCAGAAGGACTTGGGAGCCGAATATGGAACTTCGGAGTGAGGTAAGTCTCCTTTCTAACCTTGTAAGAGGGAGTTAACCCCATTGGTGAACTAAATTATTATGTGCTTCTATTTGTGGGGGCTACGTACACACGAGGTGACAAGAGTCCGTACGTAGCTACTAGCTATGCCTATGACCGAGTAGTTTTAGGCTTACATCATGCCTAGTTGATATTGTTGTTGATTTATGTTTATTATTTGCCTTGAGAAGAAGTGAGATTGTTTTAGCTTAATAAATGTTTTGAAAGAAGTTGAAATTGAGGAAAATTTTGGGAACTTAAAAGTTTTCATTTGAACTTCGTATTTTTAAAAGAATAGAAGAATATTATAATAACTTAAGAAATCTATATGTAACCGCATCGCATGTATGATTCGCAAGCGGGGTAAATTCCTTAAATTTATGTTTGACCGTGTCGCATGTATGATTCACGAGCGGGGTAAATAGATGCATCTATGGTTCGCGAAGTTCGACCCTCGGCAGTGCATAGTTTACATTTATGTTGGATCGGGCCGAACGTCCTCGATGGTATTTGTGTGTGATAATAGAAGTGGAAGTCCCTTTTTTGTAATTGATATAAGTTCATTGTTTGTGTGATCACATGTTTTAAAGGAAGGAAGTGATTTAAGCTCTTAATTATGGGGAAGACTTGTTTAGTTATTTCTTGTCCTGAGGTTATTGTTGTATATCATGCCTAATATGAATTTCATATTGTTATATTATTGGACCACTAGTAAGTCTCGAAGTCGACCTCTCGTCACTACATCTTCGAGGTTAGACAGGATACTTACTAGGTACGCGTTGTTTTCGTACTCATACTACACTTGCTGTACATTTTATTGTACAGAAACATGTGTGTTCAGTAGCCTTGTGGGCACACCGGCGTGGGTGATACGGGGACTTAGGTGAGCTGCATCTTATGAGACGATCCGCTGCCAGCAGAGTCTCCTTCAGAGTACTTGTATTTTCTTTACTGTCCAAATTTGTATTCCGGACAGTTATTGTATTGTATTTTAAATCCTAGTAATTGCTCATGCACTTGTGACACCGGGTTCTGGGATGATTAGGGGATATTCATTATTGAAATTGGAAAATATCATTATTAATTTGTAAAGTTCATCTGTTACTAGTCAAATTGAAGGAATTTATGATTTCAAAACTATTAAAAAGAGAATTAAATTAACTATTTAATGTTGGCTTGCCTGACACCGGTGTCCGGCGCCATCACGAACTTTAATGGATTTTGGGTCGTGACAACATGGTATCAGAGCACTAGGTTCACTTAAGACTCACGAGCCATGAGCGAGTCTAGTAGAGTCTTGCGGATCAGTACGGAGACGTCTGTACTTATCTTCGAAAGGCTACAGGGCTGTTAGGAATACTTCCCTTCTTGATTCCTCATCGTGGGATTTGATTCCTTTGAGGTTTATGCCTTTGTTTTTTTCCTATTCAATCTTATGCGATGTGAGCGCTTGTTATAAATCGGGAATTAAGGGATTGTGATGGTACTACAGATGTTGTGCAGGATGTTTTTCCCTGTGTATTTGATTGGGCTATTGTCGTCACCTTGTGGAAGGTCGTTCTGTCGTTTCAGCTCAGTATCAGTATTTCCTAAGGTTTTGAGATTTTCTATTGATTATTATGACGGTTCGTGCATTGCTATCGCATAGTGTTGTGTAGTGGTAGGATGTTTGTCTATGCGTGGAGGCAGTAAATGACTTGAAAGGAGGTTTACTCATTGCATGATTCAGAGATTCAGTATTTTATTTCTGGCGGAGGAAAGGTAATCGGCCTACGAATGCTCAGATTTGGGTTGATGGAGTAACGAGACTTGGTATTTTCGAGCGTGGTAGAATTTTCATCATGTGAGGCCCCGTAAAATTTTTGGCTCAAAACCTAGTATCTTGTGGTGTCAACTCCGAATATGTGTTAGAAATGCGTAAAATTCTTCGCGGCCCTTGGTATTGATCTAAGTTTGAAAAAAATCAAAAGAATCAATTTCCCAGAAAAATGCCATTATGCGGTCAAGAATGCGATTGCAGATCTGGTATGCGGACCGCATTCCTATCGCATAGTGAAGCTGTGGTTTGGTTAAACTTGAGGTCAAGATGCGGTCCAAGATGCAACCGCATAATTGATATGCGGGCCGCATTTCTACCGCAGAGTGGAACAGAAGAGCTGTCAAAATTAATGTTGAAAATGCGGTCTATTATGCGATCGCATAACCAATATGCGGACCACATAATCGTCGCATAAGTTCCTCAGGGATTTGTGAAGGTCAGTTCTGCGGTGCACAATGCGACCGCATAACAGGAATGCGGACCGCATTCCTGTCGCAGACCCAAACAGATTCATCAGAGTTTAAGGGGCAATTCTGCGGTCCAATCTGCGGATCGCATTTCTGTTCTGCGATCGCAGAATGCGACCGCCGATCTTGCTCGGGCTTCTATTTTCTAAATTTTATACCCGACCCCCTTTTTAATAAAACACCCCCAGCCCCTCATTTTTAACGATCTTCTGCACAAAATAAGAGAGAGAAAGAGAGGGTCTTGAGAGAGAAAGTCATCTTCTCCAAAATTTGATTCTTCAAAACCATCCGGGCCGGGGAATTTCAAGCTTATCTTCATCCCCCTTTTCTTGCAGGTAACATCCCTAACCCTTTCACTAAATTCTGGTTTAAGCTGGGGGGGGGGGGTAGGGGAGGTCTCATGCAGTTGGTCTTTGAAAATAGTGGT
>NW_017670370.1:251802-266509 GCF_001879085.1 Nicotiana attenuata | reverse complement strand
TTTCTTGAGGATTGTTGTTGTTATTCTTTGTGAATTGTTGTTGTTGTTGTGTTGTTTGTGAATTGTGATTGTTCGGTGGGATCGGGTTGCGCGCCGCAACACGAAGAAATAAGGTGTGGGTTGTGGTGATAAGGGTGGCCGAGGTAATAAGGGTGGCCGAGATAATAAGGTTGGAAAGCGATCGAAATCGCTATTGAAATGAACTATGAACAAATTGTGAAATTATTGATGTGGAAATGTGGAAGGGGAATCAGGAGAGATTGTAAACTTGTTGGTTTGATTGCTCTTTCTTTGTGGATTTGATTGTTGTTTCCATTACAATTACATGCTTGTTTGTGGAGGAGAGATTGTATACTTGTTGGCTTAATTGTTCCCTCCTTGTGGATTTGATTGTCGCACTTATTACTACTACTTACTTGCTTATGGTTCGAGTTTACTTGGAGCAAAGTTTGTTCATACATACCAGTACAATTCAAATGTACCGACGTCCCTTTTGCCGAGGGTGCTACATTCGTGTTATGATTGTAGGTGGATCCGCAGCAGGTACTCCAGTCCACCGATCGTAGCTCCCCTTCGTCCTCCATCAGCTTTTTGGTGAGCCCCTTTCCTCTCGGGGCCCTGCGTGGCTCAGGCCGCTTGTTTTCGGAGTTTTATTTTTGATTTGTGTAAGGTATAGTCGGAGCCTTGTTACCGGCAAATACTATATTATCCTGTTGTACTTTTAGAGGCTCCGTAGACAGTAGATGTGGGTTAGAAACTTGTGTAAATCCGTGTTTTCATACGTTGGTAACGAGTTGGTGATTTCACTACTATTATGTAAGTATGTATGTGTTTTGTAAATTAAAGAGTGCTCTTAATTAATTATTTGGCAAATCCTTGGAATAATTGAGTAAGGAAAACGTGGGGTAACATGTGGGTTAGGAAAGGCATCCAGGTTCGCTTGGCTGGGGCTACCCGGTCGGGCGCCGGTCATGTCCCTCGAATTTGGGGCATGACACATCAGTAATGTGGTGTCGTCGCCCTTGATCGAATGTGTTAAGTTCGCCAGTGTTATGGTCTTCGTCAAGATCTCCCTCTGGGCAGAGTAACGTGAAATAGTACAGGAGAAGCGGCTATCAGAGATCGCGGTGTGCGGTGGTTCAAGATCGATCGGCGTTCCAAGTATTGATGGCTCGAGAAAGATGATTCTCAAAAAGGTTTACAGTTAGTAGCGATCCATTAGTTCAAGTGCTACAAAGATAGATTTTTATTTAAGGCAACAACTGGGCAGTGAAGGATGAGGAAGGACATGTGGGAAGTGTCATGCGGTGGTTAAATTCCTATAAGGCTAGGTGTAAGAAGCATAAGTTGAGTAGTTGCTTAAGGGAGAGGGTTTGACCAAAGTGGGAGAGTGGCAGAGGAGCATATGGGTTCTGTGGTAGGATGACTACACGCCTTGAGAAGAGGTTAGAGTAATTTGGGATTCATGGTGGACAGTGACTAGGTCTACGGATTTAATTTGGAAAATTAGCTATTATACGGGAGAGGTTGGATATGACAGAAAAGTGTTTCTTGATATGAAGAAGGGTACAACATGACTTTGGATTGGAATGTACTGTTGCTCCTTTTAGCTGATGTCCATGAGAAGTGAACGGACTCGTATGACTGGCGAATGAGCACGGGCTTAGGAGGGGTTACTGATTCGGTAATGATTTTACCTGGTGCAGTGACGTTAGAAGATGTCGGCATGTAATTTCCACTGGTGGGTTATCTCCTGTGAGCAGGTCAGCGGCCGCATGGTTGACGAAGCTTCTACGAAGAATTCTACTGGCTATCCGGCGAGAGGTTGAATATGTAAACGTAGCTAGTGATTCAGAGTGTCCTGAAATGGGTAACGGGAAGATTTCGAGGAGTTTTGCGGGTTGATTATGCAAGATCATGTCTACGATGAAGGAAGAATCTTGGTGGGTTCCAGGTTTATGCAATGGTAGCTTCAAGCTAAGTGGGAGCGTCCCACCGCCTGCGATTGGATTGTATGGTTATCGACTTGTGAGGTTTCTGGTGATCGGCAGATTGATGGGTTATTACGACGAAGGAAAAAGAACATCAGTGGTGATTTGAGCAAAGGATTTGAGGAATGTGTGTTATAATTGGCCTTATTAATTCATCTTTAAGCATTGGGAAGGTTCAGGATTTATGCTTCGTGTAGAGGTGATTTAAAAGGAAATGATTCAATCGAGTGCTTCTTTGAGAGGGTGTTCATGTCTAGATGAGCCTTGGAGTTTGATTATATTCGGGACCAAGTCAGAGTGGGTGACTCTCAACAACGGTCCTAGTGGATTCAAAAGTTGAAGTGTGGTGCCTGGGGATTTCGAGTCCATAATATGGTTGAGTATCGAGCTTTTAGAGTGGATTATGAAGAAGGGGCTTGGAGTGTTCTATGTTGTCTTCGGCTTGCAGTGTAGGATTTGGAGGAATGAGGGAAAATGACTTTGGATGCATGAAGAAATTATTAGGATGGGTGTACCAGTCGAAGACGCGAATATGCGCACAAGGAGGGTATGAGATGGTTCGTGGGTTTTGAGACAACGTGGTCTCGTGAAATAAGGTCACTCAGCATGAGTGCGGATTTGGGTTCGTTATGTTTTGAATGGAGCTATTATTATTCCTGATGCAAGTCCAGAGTAAATTAGAAGAAGTCTAATCGGCTAAAAATGGTTGAATAGGCATAATGGTGGCAATGATCAGTTCCTTCAGCGCGTTGAGTTATGCAGGTGATTTATGGAGGTACGTGCGAGGCTTGACGGCCGTCGAAATTGATTTTTATTAGGAGGCGCTTGAGTGTTATGGCTTGTTAACTGTAGATGGATCCAAGGAGAGTTATTGTGGTTTAGGCCACTACTAGAGGATTATATTTTCTACAGTTGTGGGAATTCAGTCACGTGTTGCAATGATTCTTCTGAAAAGAGTTAAGCGAAAGGTTTCTATATGATGAAGTGTATACCCTATTAGTGGTTCAGGAGTTAAGATGAAATTCTTGTACTCATGCGTATTGGCATGATTAGATGCAGTGAGTAGCATGGGAATTGGAAGTTGAGGATCAAGGTTGTGGTTCGGTGTTGACAAGGATGTCATGAGCTCGGATGAGCAGGAAAAGAATTTAGATATTTAGAGTAAGCTGGTATTGTCTTCAGCGTCACCTAAGATCGGTTCTTGTGTAAGAGGCTTTGTGTATTGATTTACGGATCCTTGATTCGCTTTACAGCATTAGTACAGCCGATGGTATGAGTGTACAGACTTGTTACCTGGTACGGAAGGCCGTGGGGACGTATCCCACGGGAAGATCGTATAAGTGTGACGTGTAGTCACTTGATTGATTGAAGAATTGAAACCAAGTATGAAGATTGTAGTAATATTCCTAATTTGGGAATTTATGCCTGGAGGGCGCTCGGTTCATTTGGTTGTGAACTGTGGAAGTTTGTTCCAGTTATGATGGTTGTTCCTGTGCGTTATGGGAAAAGGAGGTTATTCTGAATCCTTGAAAGGTTGTTAGCCCAATGTGGTACTATCAGAATCGGCTTGAGGTCCCTGAATGGATCTAAATGTGGATGTGGGCTCTATATCGAGCCGGGTGTGTTTATCTCAACATAGCGTTCCTTATGGAGGAGTATTCGGACGTCAGATGATACTTCGTCGTCGGCTATTTCATGTAATACTATATGGTGCCGTGTGAGTTGTATAACGGCTTGATAAATTTCATATGTGTTGAGGTTCTCCATAGCGATGGTGCTATGTGAGCAGGATGGCTCTCGAGATGCAGGTCATTTATCGCACCTTAGTCGTGCTTGAGTTTTGTAGCGTATGGCGCTATCTGTCTCCCCAGGAATTTCATTATGTATTTCACGTGCTTGTGGTTGAGATTCGAGTATTTCTCAGGTATAAGAATTTTAGCTCGGTAAGTAATTCCTTTATAGATTATTATGTGTGGATCGGGTGGCACGCCGCCACGGCTATCATGGTTAGATCTGGTTGCACGCCGCAACAGTGTGATGTTAGTTAACAGCTTCCCATATCTATTCTTGTGTGTTTTGATTCCCATATTCTGAGGAAGGTTCATAACACCTTTTCTGTTGTCTAATTAGTTACGCGGGTTGAGTAGTCCTTTTCAGAGTTCGTTTCTTTATGTATCACATTCGAGTTTGTAGCTTGTTGGCACATTGTGGCTCTATATGAGATTTTTGGCAGTGTCTGAGGTGGCTTATTGCTTGGGCAGCTCATACTGGGTGAGACGAGATTATTGGACCTGGGATCAGTGCAACCGGGTTTATATGAAGAATATTAAAGAGCAATTATCGTTGCGTGGTTCAGAATGAGGTAATGGTTCTTATCAGGAGAAATGACTCTATGATTTGTTGACTCGGCAGTTGGTTATGAGTTTCTACACACCTTTTACGTCGCGACAGTATTGCAAGAGTTGGAAAAGGACTTATATGTGTCATGAGGTGTGTTGTGAGCATCGACTTCGTGGAATTTCAGCTATTGTTATCAGAGGATGTTATTATGTTCATGTGGGTTATGCAGTGCATAGTGTGGATTCAGCAAAGGTATGCAATCATGTATTGGTGCACCGTGTAGTGATTGATGCGATGTTCGTATGTTAGAAACAAGCTTGGTAGAGAATTTCGGATGTTGGAATTTGGCTCTAAGGCTAAATTGACTAAACAAAAGGGGAATCTTCAGATTTTCTCGAGCAAATGTGCTCAGCTGAGTTGTGGTAGCACGGGTTGGTGCACAAGGTGTTAAACAGTGATTTCAGACAACTCCAGAGCAGTTCTTAGCACGTTTGAGGACGAACGTATGTTTAAGTGAGAGAGAATGTAACGACCCGATCGGTCGTTTTAAGCTCTAGCACGTCGTTCGGCGGTTTGAGGCCATGAGCAGCTTCACTTCAGGTATTATGACTCGTACGCATGGTCGGAATAGAAATTTGGGAAGTATGGAGTCAATTTTGAAAGAGAATTCTCATTTCGGAAGCTTTAAGTTGGAAGAATTGACTAAGGTTGAATTTTTTAGTAAACGACCTCGGAATTGGAATTTGAAGGTTACAACAGGTTCGTATGATGATTTTGACTTGAGCGTATGTCCGGATCGGGTTTTGGATGACCCAGGAGCATTTCGGCGCCTATTGTGCAAGTTAGCATTTTGGGAAGAATTTCATAAAATTGGGTTGCAGTACATTTCAATGTTTTGGATGTCCGTTTGGGATTCCGAGCCTGGGAATAGCTCCGTATGGTGATTCTGGTGTTGGGAGCGCGTCCGGAAGTGGATTCGGAGGCCCGTGGGACATTTTGGAGTCATTTGGCTAAAGTTAGAAATTTATAGGTTTTTGAGGAGTTTGACTGGAAGTGGAGTTTTTGATATCGGGGTCGGATTTCGACTCCGAAAGTTAGAGTAGGTTAATAATGTTGAATGTGACCCGTGTGCAAAATTTGAGGTCAATCGGACGTGATTTGATAGGTTTCGGCATCGAATGTAGGAGATTGAAATTCTAAAGTTCATTAAGCTTGAATTGGAGTGCGATTCATGGTTATAGTGTTGTTTGATGTGATTTCTGGCCTCGAGCAGGTCCGTGTTATCTTACGGGACTAGTTGGTGTGATTGGACGGGGTCCCGGGGGCCTCGGGTGTGTTTTGGGGTGGTTTCCAGACCAAATTGGGTGATTTGTTGTTGCTGTTGCCGTATCTAGTTTCCTTCTTCGCGAACACGAAGGGAGTCCCGCGTTCGCAAAGAGGAACATTGAGGCGGCTAGGATTTGTCCTTCGCGAACGCGAGGCAGTGGACACAAACGCAAGGCAGGAGCTGGGTAAGCCTTCACGAACGCGGCCAAGGCTATGCGAACGCGAAGAGGGAAGGAGGCCTGGGGGACCTAGAGCCATTGGCCTTCGCGAACGCGGAGCTCCAACCATGAATGTGAAGTAGGGGAGACTGAGAGCCTTTGCGAACGCGAGGCTATGATCGCGAACACGAGGAAGGGCAGAGCTAGGCAGTGTCATTTTAAAGACGGGATTTTGCCATTTTCCCTCCAGTTCTCAATTGGTTGGGCGATTTTTGGAGCTCTTGGAAGGGAGATTTTCGTCATCTATGTCAAGGTAAGTGATTCCCACCTATTGCAAGTTAAATACATGGTTTGTATAAGGATTTGAACATGGAAAGTTGTAGAAATTGTGAGGTTTTGGCAGAAACCTAGAAATTGGTATTTTTGGATTTTGACAACGAAATTGGATATGGAATTGGGAATAAATTATATATTTGAGTTCGTAAGGTTATGGGTAATATTTATCTTTAAAAAATTTCGGAATCCGGGCATGTGGGTCCGAGGATGATTTTATCGACTTTCCGAGCGGAGTTGGGAATTATTGTAAATTGAAGTGTTATGAGTATTTGAGTGTATTTTCATTGATTTGCACATTTATTGACTAGTTTTGGAGCGTTGGGCATCGGTTTGAGTCGTCGGAAGGGCTTGGGAGCCGAATATGGAACTTCGGAGCGAGGTAAGTCTCCTTTCTAACCTTGTAAAAGGGAATTAACCCCATAGGTGAATTAAATTATTATGTGCTTCTATTTGTGGGGGCTACGTACGCTACTAGCTATGCCTATATCCGGGTAGTTTTAGGCTTACATCATGCCTAGTTGATATTGTTGTTGATTTATGTTTATTGTTTTCCTTGAGAAGAAACGAGATTGAGTTAGCTTAATAAATGTTTTGAAACAAGTTGAAATTGAGGAAAAATTTGGGAACTTAAAAGTTTTCAGCTGAACTTCGTATTTTGAAAAGAATAGAAGAATATTATAATAACTTAATAAATCTATGTGTCACTGCGTCGCATGTATGATTCGCGAGCGGGGTAAACTCCTTAAATTTATGTTTGATCGCGTCGCATGTAAATAGATGCATCTATGGTTCGCGCCGTTCGACCCTCGACAGTGCACAATTTACATTTATGTTGGATCGGGTCGAACGTCCTCGGTGGTATTTGTGTGTGATAATAGAACTGGAAGTTCCTTTTTTGTAATTGATATAAGTTCATTGTTTGTGTGATCACATGTTTTAAAGGAAGGAAGTGATTTAAGCTCTTAATTATGGGGAAGACTTGTTCAGTTATTTCTTGTCTTGAGGTTATTGTTGTATATCATGCCTAATTAGAATTTCAGATTATTATATTATTGGACCACTAGTAAGTGTCGAAGTCGACCTCTCGTCACTACTTCTTCGAGGTTAGACGGGATACTTACTAGGTACGCGTTGTTTTCGTACTCATACTACACTTGCTGTACATTTTGTTGTACATGCACATGTGTGTTCAATGCCTTTGTAACGCACCGTCATGGGTGATACGGGGACTTAGGTGAGCTGCATCTTATGAGACGATCCGCAGCTAGCAGAGTCTCCTTCAGAGTACTTGTATTTTCTTTTCTACCCAAATTTGTATTCCGAACAGTTATTGTATTGTATTTTAAATCCTAGTAATTGCTCATGCACTTGTGATACCGGGTTCTGGAATGATTAGGGGATATTCATTATTGAGATTGGAAAATATCATTATTATTTTGTAAAGTTCATCTGTTACTAGTCAAATTGAAAGAATTTATGATTTCAAACATATTAGAAAGAGAATTAAATTAACTATTTAATGTTGGCTTGCCTGACAGCGGTATCCGGCGCCATCACGACCTTTAATGGATTTTGGGTGGTGACACTATAATTAACGCATCCTTATAGTACCATCTTCTTCTTCTTCACAAAACAACACAGGTGCAACCCTAGGAGAAACACTCGGTCTAATAAATCCCTTATCCAGCAACTCTTGTAAATGCTACTACAACTCAAATGGAGCAATGCAGTATGATAGAACAAATATGGACTGAGTGCCCGGTACCAAGTTAATACAAAAATCAATATCCCTATCCGATAGCATACCCCGTAAATTCATAAGGGATACCTCCTAAAACTCTCTCACTATTGGTACCGAATCTATGGAAGGAACCTCTATACTAGTATCTCAGATTAAAGACAAATATACTAAGGCCTCATTTATTTTTTAAATATTAAGATGTTTGAATTTGAACGCACATCTGGATATTAAGATGTGTAATAAGATTAAAACGTCTAAATCTAAATACACATCTGAACATTTAAGATATGTATTAATATCTGAATAATAAATAATTAAGACTGTTTGATTTTCAACATCTGAAATGTATAAAATTTATCCTTATTTAAAAATTAATAAATAAAAATTTCAAATAAAATATTAATTAATTTAATATTCTATTAAAAATAATATGGTAGTTGGTGGTGGTGATGGTTGGCCAGTGGCGAAGCTAGAAATATTTCTAAGGGTGTTCAAACTTGAACGAGGTGAAAAATTTACTGATAAAGGGTGTTCAATATATGTTATATACCTCTAAAACTTAATATTTTACCTATATATACCGTGTAATTTTTCGACGAAGGGTGGTCAATTGACCACCCATAAGTGAATGTAGCTTTGTCCCTATGGTTGACGGTGACGCTTATGGATGCCGACTGGAGGTGGTGGTTGGTGGTGGTTTTGATTGATGGTGATGGTTCTAGGTTGTAGCTAGTGGTGATTGGTAGTGGTGGTTATGGTTGAGAAAGGTGGTCGTGGGTGGTGATAGTTTATTATGGTGGACAATGGCGGTTATGGTTGATGATGGTGGTGGGGTAATTGATTGTAGTAGTTGAGGTGGTTGGGTGGGTGGTTGTGATTGAGGATGATGGTAGTGGCATTAGTTGATAACGATGGGGTGGGTGGATGGTGGTAATCAATAATGGTAGGGTCTGGGGTAATGGTAGTCGATAATGATAGCAGTGACAGCTATGGTTGAGGATGGTGATGGTCAGTGACGGTGTTTGAGTTTGGTGGTCGGTGGTGGTAGTTGAGTATATGGTGGTTGGATGGTGCATGGTGGTAGGTGATAATGGCAAGCGGTGGCGACGCTTAGTAGTGAATGTGGATGATAGCTTCTAATGAAATTAAGTCCCTGTTATAGATCTTAATCAATAAGACCTATTTAGACTCATTAAGTGGTTGAGAAATAAGAAAAATAAACGCACTTAATTATTAAGATCTGAATAATTAAGATTTAGACTTAAAAAACACACAATAGACCCTTGTGGTCTGGCCCTTCCCCGAATCTTGCGCATAGCGGGAGCTTAGTGCACCGGGCTGCCCCTAGACTTAAAAAACAAGCGTACTTAATATCTGAGATTAGAATGAGTAAGATTCAAACATCCATTAAGTACAAACAAATAAGGCCTAATATCACTTCTCAATCATACATTGAGCTTTCAAAAATGAGATCACTTGTTTGATTTCTTTAGGTGTATTAAATTTCGTTTGTGTATGGTAATATTTCACAATTATTAAAAATTAATTAGTTGTGTTACTTTTAAACGAGGAAGTAATGTGAATGCAGCAAAGGATGTGGGTATTTTTGGAAAGGGAAAAGAGCTAAATATACCCCTCTGTCATATATTATTTACATTTAACCTCTATTATTCTATGGCCATATTTAGCCCTACGGTCCGTAAACTTTAAAAAATTATCCTTCTGTAAACGTGTCCAGAACTATTAGGCTGTGTCTTACACCCATTCTAAAAGTTTCAACTTCCAATCATTCGACTAGACATCTGACAGTATTACTCGATCTGTCTCTCGCCATTGTATTCCTCTATTAAGCCTGAATAAAACTTGAAGGTAAGCTTCAACCCTCTTCAATTACGCGTATGAAGCTTCCTCTTTCATATATAAATTTTCATGGGATCTTATTATTTCATGATAGTTAATTGCATAACAATTCTAAGAATGTAAAAATAGGAAAATCTTATGTGGGGTTTCATCAAACTTTGTGTATTATTAGAATTGTAAAGATTTTGATTGGTTTGATGACTTTTTCTTAACTATTTAGAATTCAATTTGAAATCTGAATTTGTTTTATGTGTTCAAGATTCATGCTTTTAAATGTTTGTTAATTGGGTGATGTTATGTTATTTGCAGAAACGTTGTTGTAGTGTTAAATGGCTAACCGAGCTCCAATTAAAACCAGCAACTCTGCACTTATTGCTATGATTGCTGATGAGGTATTTACATTAACTTGAATTAGCACTTGTTCTTTATATGTTTAGAATTCACATAATCTGCTTATTTTCTTTGTACCAATAACCAAGATTTATTGTCCCAGGCAGTGTTGTCAAAGGCTCATTTAAGGCGCGCTTAAGCCCTAAAGCTCATAAAAGCTCAAGGAGGGGGCTTCGCCTCGCTTTAGTTGCGCTTCAGTGTAAGGCAAGGCACTAATGCGTCCACCTCATTGCCCATGAATTCTCTCTTGAATCAAGCGGCACTAAACAACAATTATAATCAGAAATAAGTGTATTAGCTGCTAAGGGAAACATTATGAATGAATATGTTACTTTGTTCTTGAATTACATACAAACGTTTATTTATTTCCTTCATTGCGCCTTTTTTAACTAAAGCCCACACTTTAAGTGCGCTTTGCGCTTAAAGCCCAAATAGACATAGAGCACTTTTTAGAGCCTTTTGCCTTTGACAACACTGGTCCCAGGGCTTTGGGCTAGTGGTAAGAGCACAACAATTGATGTGTGGGTTAGGTGCACTTCACGAGTTTGAAATGGTATTTAAGTGGAGAATGGTAGAGGGGCACGCCCATTATCCACCTAGGTTCGAACTGTGCACAACTGGCCCTCAAGGGTTTCTCGGTTATCAAAAACAGAAAAAAAATAATAATAATAAAAAAGAAGGAAAAAAATAGAAGACTGAGCTTTAACAGTTTTTTCGTTGTTTTCTAATAAGACTAATGGAGTACATGCAGGGTTCACATCTGAAGCTTTTGTGTGGTTGAGCTTTACCCATTTTAAGTATCTATGTTACACATATGGAAACAACATTCTGTTGAAAAAAAATTAAGCAAAATTAAATGTCCCTTTTTGAAAATTATCTAGGTTGAAGTTTCTCATAAAGTCAATTTACATCATGAAATCCTTTGGAGCCTTTTGTTAGCATACTGTTAAGGTGAAAATAGTGGATATGCAGCAGGAATTAATGAATGGGAAGTGCTAGACTAAATAAGTATGTCAATCTACCACTTAAACCAGATAAAAGAATGAAATGGTAAAAGTTGAACTAAAAACACCAGCGAAAAGAAAGACTGATGCATGGATCAAGGTACTATAAAGTTGTCATGATATCGTCGTCCTAAGAAATACTCATGAACGGGTTGTGTGAATGAGCTGTTGCTTGCTGACTCTTGTTTCTCTTTCTCTAGGATATTTTTCGGCTTATCAATGATGATCTGTCTTGTAATTTTGGAAGAGTCAAATCTGCGATATGCTTTCTAGCCATGCTAATCTTCTTCTATTAATGTGATATTATCAGATATCCCCGAAGGAATAATCAACCAAGTGATTAAATGCTTAAGGGATAGCTTTTACCAGCCAGACCATTGATTCTGTCTAGTTCATAGCCTAAGTGATAAAGGATAGTGGCAAGTTTACATCTTTTTATGCTTTAGCCTGAACCAGTCATTCTTTAAGTGGTTAATATCAGCTATTAAAATGGTGTATCCGACACAAACAGGCAAATGCAATTTGAAGAAATAGTATGATTTGATTACACCACTGGGATCCTGTTATATCTCTTCCTCTTGATATGTTTCCAATTCAAATATCAAAGATATCTTTACTCCTATCAAGTAATCTCAATATCTTTTGTTTTTCTAGTGCAGGATACAATTACTGGATTTTTACTGGCTGGAGTTGGCAATGTTGATTTGAGGAGGAAAACAAATTACCTCATTGTGGATTCAAGTATGTTTCGACTTCAAAATTTCTGATTTCTATCACTAGGCATTGTTCTTTTTACTTTCTCTGCTGTAGCATTCACTTTCTTTCTAAATGACAGTTTCATGATGGACTATAACTTTGCTTGATGATTTGCATTAACAAATTACCCTGAAATTGCTGAAACTGTTTACCAGGGACAGTCATCCATACCCATTTCATGTTGCTCTACATAAAATGTGTTTTTAGTATTTTGGTAATGTGCTCGGAAACAAAGTGCTCTGATAACAAATGTTCCCTTGTATTCTCTTGCAAACAAGACCTGGTGTGGATAACCGCTTTCAACTTCTATGTTGTAGCCTCCACTCTTCACCAAAATGAGATCCATGTTGCGTAGTAGTAACGTGATTGAAGACCATATGCCCTTGTATTTGTGTTAATAGAACTTTGACGTCTAGGATTGGTATGTTCTATTTTCTCTTCCCACGTGTGAGTTAGAGCCCGTATGGATTAGCTGATTTAAAGTAGCTGATAAGCATTAAGTGCTGAAAGCATTCGTAAAATACAAAATAAGGGTGAACGTAATAAATGAAGGAAGATGTATATTCATTGTGCGCCTTGACAATATTTATTATCACGGGGTAAACCTTGAATATGACGGCAGTAATAAACGCATTATTTTCATATGAAATGTAGTCAAGTGGTGCAATAAATGCACAACGCACAATTATTTCTTTTGTTCACACATTTTTTTGTATTTTCTACTATATTTTCACACCTATAAGTATGTGTATCTTGTAAATCATTTATATCAAGTATGTTATCACGTTAGGAAGAAGACAACTAGTTCTCTCCATTAACCCCTCCTTCCTAAGATATTTCACAAAATGAAACCAAAAAGTTAACCTGAGTATATATTGGCAATTATTTGCCTTTGATTTTCGTTGTGTCACAATTGTGAACAAGGGCTCGGACGCTCGGTTAACGATCAGGGTCTTCTGACCATTAGATCCAAGAGTGGTTAGTTATGCAATTAATGCTAAAATTTGTCTATCTGAGCTCCTCCTTGCTAGGGTCTACATTTCATTACCAAAATGGGGGTCATTGCTCTCTTGTGTTTAGTTTGGCTTATGCCCTTGACTCGTGGTGCCAGTAGTAAGGGTAATGTGTGGTAAAATTGAAGGGAGAAAATAGCCATTGCTATTTGCAACATTAACCAAGATGCTTACGTCTGTCTGAGAATCTGTACACGTCTTATCTGATTATGCACTTCCTCCACTTGGTAAAATAATGACCTCACTTCCACCACTTGGTACAATAATGACCTCTGATAATTCCTTAAACGATACCAGTAAAGTGCATAAAATAGATTTATTGTTAATATTGATCCCAGACAAAACGGTTAGTAGAGAGGGGGTGTATGAAGGAACTACTTATGTTCATTTGGTTACAAGTATTTCATCTACATTTATTTTCAATTAGTAGCTCACATATAAACTAACAGCTGAGGAAAGGATGGAAGAATAAAATGTAAGGGTCTTCTTTTGAGTGCTGGAACTTTACTTTATATGATGTTATTCAATTATTTTTAAAATCCAGTAATCTTGATTGTTAGCCTTATGGTTTAGAAACAACGGTGAAGCAGATTGAAGATGCTTTTAAGGAATTCACCACAAGAGAAGATATTGCAATCGTGTTAATCAGCCAATATGTAAGTTCTTTGCTATTTTTGTGTTGTGAGTTTGATTGATTAACAGTTACATGTAAAGTTATCAACAGTTTGCTGATTATGCCTTCACCTGAAGAAGTATTTAACGCTGTGCAATGAGTGTATCGTCATCTGAACTAGTCAACTGCTACTTATGTCGTTGAGAATTTTGACCATTGAAATTAGTTTAGTTTGTTGAATGTGGGCTGCAAATTAGATTGACCAAAAGCAGAGCTTATCTGAACTCTGAAGTACCTAATTAGTGCCCAATCATCAAGTGCTCTTGAGCCAAAGCAAGCTGGGATGAGAGACTTGCATGACTGACGTATGATGTGCGATATGCTATTTGGGAAGGCTAAGAGGGTGTTTGGCTAAGCTTATAAGCTGGTCAAACTGGCTTATAAGCACTTTTTGGCTTATCTACGTGTTTGGTAAAATTAAAAGTGCTTATAAGTTAAGTGCTTATAAGCCAAAAATAAGCCAAAAGCCATAAGTTGGTCTCCCCCAACTTATCAAATTTCAGCTTATAAGCAGTTTAAGTTTGACCAAAATATTTACTATTCTATCCTTAAAATACTTCTTTTTAAAACAAAACTCTTCGTATACCCAGTTCTTTAGCTGCATATTATTAATTTCAGCACTTTTATCCAAACACGTAACTGCTTATTTTTTAAATCAGCTTCAGCACTTAAAAGTGCTTTTCAACACCTAATGCTTATCAGCTACTCTAAATCAGCTAAGCCAAACGGGCTCTAAGCTTCCAAGTACAATCCGAACGTGTGATGGTTCCATCAATTCTTATGTCTGATCTCTAGCTAATACCAAGAATTTTCAAAAGCAAAGACATTAGTCATTACGAAATACCATATGGAGCCTACTTTATCTATCCAAATTCAACACTACAAAAGTATTAAAGTTGGAGGGGCAGGAGAACAAAAGTTGGGTAAAGTTGGAAGGGTACGAGGAGTAAGAGAGGGAGAGCGAATCTTGGCCTGGGTAGGAAAGAGGAGTTCACCACTTCTGTCCAATTTCAGACTGATTTAGAAACCAGGCTAAGGACAAAAGATTAGTTCTGTCCCGTAGGAGAGAAAACCAGTCATTCAGCCCCCTTGCAACAGTGAAATCCAGTAACCCCCCCC
>NW_017670370.1:231922-251782 GCF_001879085.1 Nicotiana attenuata | reverse complement strand
CCCCCCTCCCCCTTACGTTAAACACAGTAAAGCTGTTGAATAACTATTTTGGTTTAGTACTTCCCATCTCAAAGCAGTCCTCAAGGAAGAATTTTGATACAGTGTGGAATAGGTGCTGATATGCTCCTTTTATGTTTTTGACATTGCAATTCAGTCTACTAGCAGATATTAGCATGAACTATTTCTACTAGCAGTTTTATGACTAACCGTTGTTTTCTTTCATTGTTGATCACTTTACTGTCTTGTTGTTTTGTTCTGCTTTTATATGGCTTTTTGATACTGTCCCTTCTTGCCTATATTTTCGTTAATGTGGTACTTATACTATCTTGAGCCGAGGGTCTATTGGAAACAACCTCTCTATCCTCACAAGGTAGGGGTAACGTCTGCGTACACACTACCCTCTCCAGACCCCACGGTGTGGGATAATACTGGGTATGTTGTTGTTGTTGTTGTCGTTCTTCAACAGAGTATGGTGTGCTTTATATATGCATTACAAAGGTAGCGGGTGGCACCTTCTTCCTTCTATTTGTAGTAAAACCAGGTTCCGAAAGAGACTATATCTGAGTCTACCTATTACCACTCATTGGTCTCTCTTTTTTAGGTTGCCAACATGATAAGATTTTTGGTTGATAGCTACAACAAACCAATTCCAGCCATTCTGGAGATTCCTTCAAAGGACCATCCCTATGATCCTGCCCATGACTCTGTTCTTTCACGAGTGAAGTATCTCTTCTCTACTGAATCAGTGGCATCTGGAAGGCGTTGATGACGGTTTGTGTTTCAACATGCCCCAATCATTCAATTCATATCTGAATGTCGTATTCTATGTTACCTTATGCTCGTACATTATTCATTTTGCAATCTTATGTTATTTTTCACTTTAAGTTATCTTTTCTGACAACTTGTTGAAAGCAGTTTCTAAGAGTTACTCTATGAGAGTGAATAACATTGTAGTAAACAAGTCAGACGTTAATGTGATTATTATTCTTGATGAATAATTTAGCAATGTTTCGTATGTAGTGAATGTCTTTAGGCTTTTTAAGTTTCTTAAATTTTGTTCCCAGATATACTTATTTTGGCCCATTATTTTCACCTTAAAAGTAATCTTGAGATCTTTCATCCACCATCATTGTTTCAAGGAGCAACAGTTGTCATGTCTACTTTTGTTCACATCACATGGGAAAATGGCAACACTAGAGCCAAAAAAAAAAAAGCTCCGAGCAAAAAAATACTGGGTGATCTTTTTCCATTTGTCCAAAGTTGGTGAACTAAGTTAGTCAGTACTTGTGTTGGTGGAAGATAGTCGGTATCCTGTGAAACTAGTCGAGATGCTTAAAAGGTGGAAATTCTCATACCTATTCAAGGTTCACAATGTGCACGCCCAATGAAAGAAACAGTTTTGGCAGGTCGGCCAGTATTTTGAAAATATAATCTAACCTATCCCATGCCAGAAAACATATCATTGTAAGATTGGTTTTCTCTTTACCTATATTTGCTTCACTTTAGAAACTCTTTTTTATTGAATTTCACAATGGAAGCAGCCTAAGGTTAGGTCCTTCAATTTCTTTTTTTTTTTTAAAGCAAATCCACTATGCAGGTGCCTAGGGCTAGTTTTATTAATACTAAAAAGAAAAAAAAACCACATAGGAAGAGTACAAATAAGGGGGACAATATCACCAGTAGTATTGCCTCTATTACTTGGCTATATAATCACTCCTCTGCGCCTCACAATGCCCTTATGGCAGCCTCATGTAGAGGAATCATGGGGTAGCTGCCGGTAAAGTCTCACGATGGCATATAATCTCATAACCAAGTAACAATTTTTTTTTTTTTCAGTTCTAGTTTCTCCTCCATTTTGTTTTTGTCACTGTATATATTTTGTAACCAAAAATACGTTTTCTGCAAAAAATTTAATTTGGTCCTTTAGACTTCATGATTTCTTCTTTGAGCAACATCATATTGATCCCAAAGTCGAATATACCACTTGAATTTGTTCTATATCATATTTTGATCCAAGCTACCCCCCCCCCCCCCCCTTCCCCCCTAGATGTTGGATTCACGTAAGGTATCCCATGCATCTCTTCTTTGAAAGCTTATCAGCCTAAAAACATATCATCCATTCGTCCTCCTTCATGAACTTCACAAATGTATGTTGTGACAATCTTTAGATTTATATAACAACATTTTAAAATTTCATGTATTTCTTCTGCAAAGCTAATAGGAGAAGATAGAAGCTTCAGTAATTGGAAGCAGGCAAGTTGCGTTATTTACCTCCATTATTTTTGACACCCGATTTGTTTACAATTACAGGAAGACGACTTTGCTTTTGGGGTTATTTGTGAAAGTTATTGCCAACTTTCGTACAACTTTGGTGAACTTGGCCCGGAAAATTATCCTAACCAGACATGTGGCATTAATTTGTTATTTGTAACTTGGGCCTCATTTGTTTGCACTTAATAGAGGTCCGAATCTTAATCATTCACATCTCAGACATTAAATGCGTTTGTTTTTAAAGTTAGAATCTTAATTATTCAGATCTTAATCATTAAGTGTGTTTGTTTTTTTTACTTCACAACCACTTAATGGGTCTGAATAGGTCTGTATCATTAAGATATATAACAGAGACTTAATTTCATTAAGATGCTATTACATATTCATTATTAACTGCCGTCACCGCCTACCGTTATCAACTACCACCATGCCGTCGCCGCCACCACCACTACCACCACCACCACGCCACCATCATCCTCAATCATAGCCGCCACAATTATTGACCATCACCACCCAATATCTCCACCACTCCTCCCACCATCATTCTCACCCACAATCAACACTCATCCACCTCAATTACCACAACTGACCACCCCATTACCATCAAAAACTACAGCCGGCACTGCCCATCATTATAACCTACCACCACCCACCCACCACCTTTCTCAGTCACAACTACTACCACCACCCGCCATTATTAACTATCACCATCCACCACCACCATCCTCAATCATAATTGCCACCACTACCAATCACTACTAGCTATTAGCATGAACCACCATCATCAACCAAAACTTAAATAATTAATTTTGTAAAGTGTAATTGGATAGAGTTTGTAGTTAGTACATACTTAAACTACAGAGACTCTACGCTAAAAGGCTCTATATTTTACTACGCTAAAAGGCTCTATATTTTACTACGATAAAAAGCTCTATATTTTAGTACGCTAAAAGGCCACTATTCTTTAAGCAAATAAATATTCTAAACTAAATAAAACAACAAACATATGAACATAACATTCACGAAATTACATATAAAAGAGTAAAAGATATTTGTGAACAATTTCATTAACAATAAAAATAATTTCTCAAGTTTTAACTATTTTTTAAAAACACTAACTAATAATTTAATCCGGGTAAAAAAAACATACAAATTTAATCGCAAACATAAGACAAATCAACTTGGAAACACATTCAAGAAAACAAATATGCATATGCTCTACGAGTTTCGACATAAACTAAATCGGAATACCTCGATTTATGTTTTTTGAAATATCGAAAATTTGAAATTTTGACCCGAAAGAAGGAATCCAAGGCTTGGGTTGTATGCGGGACCTACGCTCTTCACCTTTTGTGTGACGGGTGAGACCCAAGAATTTTTTTTTTAATCGAAGGTGGGGGACCAGCAGAATGGTGGTGGGGGGGGGGGTTTCGTTCAAAGTCGACTGGTTCTGTCGTGGGGAAGAAGGAGGGGTTATATTTTTTTATATAAAAACACAGTGTAATACTACATTTTCCTTAAACGTTGTATAATACTGCATTTTCCTTTACGGCTAACTTTCCATTAAAGTAAACACAGTATTATACTGCGTTTTATGTAGAAATGTAACTTTTTTTTTAATTATAAAAACGTATTTTATGTCCAAAAAGGCATCATTTCAGTTTCGGACTCTTCTCGAATAGGCACACAACCTTGTTTCTAAACATACAACCTTGTTTTCGAAAATGCATTTTCACACAACCTTGTTTCTAAACATACAATATTGTTTTCGAAAATGCATTTTCACACCCTTTCAACTCTAACTTATTGGCTATAAATTTAGAGGCTTGACTTTATTTTTCACCATCAAAAATTGACAAACTCTCTTCTCTTTCTTCATTTTTTTATAGTTCAAAAAGTATAACGCAAGTATCCAGTATGTGATTTGCTCTGCCATTTGTGTTCAATGAAGTTATGTAATTTACATTACCGCTATTACAAAATAATTTTTTTTTATCCCATGAGAAATTAATCCAAGTACTTTGAGTAACAGTGGCAGAGTTAAATTACTTAAGGACAAAAAAAAAAACATTGTGCTCAAAATATTTTAACATTTTATGTTTTGTGTTAACTAACGTTTTCGATTTTCTGATTTTTTGTTTATGGACAAAGTTCTAATAACCATTATCATATGTAAAAATGAAATTACCCTGAAAGTTATGACAAATTTATCTAACACAACAAAATACAATACAATTGTTAGTAAACTGTATTTGTAAAATAATTCTGGAAATATAAATGAATATAAACAGAAATGAACATAAACAGAAATGACATAAAACCAATTCGAGCCCACTGAATTCACAGTGTTTCCTTAAGGAATTTAATCCCCTCCTAGTACCCAAGGTTATGGATTATTTCCTCCCAGGATAGAACGAATTACACACTGGTGTAGTGGTACTTCAAACCCCAGTGTTTCAGCGAACACAAAGTTCGGTAGCAAATCACACTTACTTTTTACTTTGTGTCACACCTCCTTTTTTACACACCTACCCCGAAGGATAATGTATAAGGGAGTTTTTCCATTTAAAGTGATATTATTCGAAATGGGATTATTTATTTATTTTTAGAGTCGCCACTTGGGATAGGATTGACTTTTGGTGTCCCAAGTCACCGGTTTAACTTGAATCCCAAATCGAGGAAAAATTTCGACTTCCCAATTGGAGTCTGCGAACCAGAAATTCTGAATAAGGAATTCTGTTGACCCGAGGGAAGGTGTTAGGCACCCCCGGATCCCGTGGTTCTAGCACGGTCGCTTAAATTATTATAAATGGCTAAAATCTGATTTTCTTACATGCTCCAACCTATAATGCAATTTTAAGATTATTTGCCGCTTTTAGTTGATTTTTTAAGAAAGTGAACGTCGTTTAAAAAAACATGTTTTCGGATCACGTCACATGAAATGCACCCGGATCCTCGACACATTTTTATTCAACGTTTTTGGATTTGGATTTGGGTCGCATGAAATGCACACCCGTATTTAGGAAGGTAAAATTATTAAAAAAGCGCGCCTAAAGCGACTAACGTATTATTATCTTTGCGGGAGGCCGTGAAATTCGCTAAACGGCACGTCCCGAATTCTAAGTATTTTTAATTAAGCATCTAATGAGGGCCCCGCGATTTATGTATTTTGTTTGGCGAGGCTCATCTCACTTTTATTATTTAAAGGCCAACTTAAAGCAAACTNGATCAAGTGGCAACTGATATTATTTTAATTTAATAATTGAATTTAAAAAAATGAGAAATAGGACAAAAGTATATCATACTAGTTATATTAAAAAAAAGTGAATAGAAATTAGATTATGAAGAGAAAAGAATATAAAAAAAAAAGTTAAACAAAATTAGAAAAGGAAAAAATAAAAAAAATAAGAAGAAAAAAGGAAAAAGGAAAAAAAACATAGTAATAAAAAAGAATCGGAGAAAAAAGAGAAAATTTCCCATAAAATTACTATGGATAGAAAATGTAATTAATTTGTGTGTAGAAAAACAAATGGATAGACAAAAGTTAATAATTCTGCTTTTATGAATAACTATGTCATTCTCCTTTTTATTTATTTGGGTAACAAAATGAAAGGCTAGGTTCAATACATTAATTAATTAATTCATTAAGTGCGAATTATACTTTAGGAGAAATTGATGTACTTTTCCTTTGATAGTTGAGTCACTATTCCGTACAATAAACATTTAGGAAAAGCTTTTCTCAAGTGACATAGCACTGCAGTATGCTACTAACTTAATTACTTCCTTCGATCCAAAATAAGTAATTTTTTGAATGTTTTCACACAGATTAAGAAATTCACCTTTTAGCATTAATTAGCAATGGGATTGACCATATTAACTTTTACTATCTCACATAAACACTCCTAACACATATTCTAACACTATTTACTCCTAGGACAGTGTAGGAAAAAAATAATTAATTCATTCTTGAAATCTGGAAAAATCACTTATTTTGGACCACAAGAAAAATGCGAAAAAATCACTTATTTTGGACTCAATAATTACCTGCTAACTCAATTATAAGCTCTTTCTCACAGTCTCACTCTCTCTCCGACCTCGAAACTTCAGGTAGTAATTAGTTTATTAGTTTTAAAAATATTTACATGAACAAGAGGCTATAAGATCTAACTTCATAACGCCAAAGATGAGAACTCTCATCTACTATCATGATAACTTTTGGCTAGATAAAAAAAAAAAAAATAGAATAAAGCATAAGTATGAAACT
Source organism: Nicotiana attenuata (assembly GCF_001879085.1). Lineage (NCBI taxonomy): Eukaryota > Viridiplantae > Streptophyta > Magnoliopsida > Solanales > Solanaceae > Nicotiana > Nicotiana attenuata. The sequence continues at coordinate 245,247 of NW_017670370.1, read as the reverse complement.
TATTATAGATGGTTCCTTACTGTTGTAGCCTTGTAGGTTACTCAATCTACCGGTGTAAGAAAAATTAATTACATTGTATTGTAGCAAACACATTAACACAAGGGGAAAAATGAAATACATATATTATCCTTCTCTTGTTTTTGGATGTAGTACAGTAAAGTAGACAAGTNCACTTCACGTGTTGGCCTGGGTTGTGCATTGATGGAGTAGGGGCGAGTTATTGTATATCTTCACATCAATTGAAGCGCACGAGAAGAATTACCCTGTACATGATTTGGAGTTGACTCCGATAGTTCATGCTCTCAAGATCTGGTGGCATTATCTTTATGGGGTGTCCTGTGAGGTTTACACCGATCATCGCAGGTTGCAGCATTTGTTCAAGCAGAGGGATCTCAATTTGAGGCAGCACAGGTGGCTTGAGTTACTAAAGGACTATGATATTACCATCATATATCATCTGGGCAAGGCGAATGTGGTTGCAGATGCCTTGAGTAAAAAGGCTGAGATTATGGGTAGTTTGGCATTCATTTCAGCAGAGGAGAGGCCATTGGCTTTGGACATTCAGTCTTTGGCTAACAGACTTGTGAGGTTGGATATTTCATAGCCCAGTCTGGCAGTAATGGATAAGCGAGACCAAGGACAGGGTCGACCGCGGCGAAATAGCTTAAGACTGCTCTCGAGAGGGCTGATGCCAAAGACGGGCAGCTGAGATGAAGAAATAACGGTAGCATAGGTTCAGATATGGACACAAGGAATATTCCTTATTTTGTACTTTTTAGGGTTTTGGAAATATAACTTATAAATAGGAAGAGATATAGAACAAAAAAGGGGATCTGAACTTTATGAGAAAAACACATTGTAAAAAGTAGACTTGAGAGAATATACAAAAGTTGCCTTATTCATTGATTACTTTATCAAAGCATACGTTTTAGATTCTTTGCTCAGAAGATCCAAGATTCCTCAACCATCTTTATTCCTCCTCTTTCCCCGCTGCTGTCTGGGAACAAAACCATCCAAGTCTTACAATAATTGGGTGGTAGATTCCTTTTTGTCGTATTCATTGCCATTATCTACATTTATTGCATATTTATGTTATTGCATTTATGAGCACTTATTCAACACGAACACACTGATTAATGTTGTTTGTCTTACCAAGTTCACCTAATATTTGATCTAGATTTTATTATTCTTAACTAAGATTCACCCTTCATCTCATCATTAATTGGTTTTACTAAAAGGCTTAACACTTTTTGGTCAAACAATTTGGCGCTGTCTGTGGGGACTTTTTAGTTTAAATTTTAGTTTCTTCTAGATTAAAAAGGGGGGGGGGGGGGGGGACAACCATCTTTTCCTCATTTGCGCAAACTAACAATGACAGTAAAAGGAGATGAAAGACAGAAAGCAATAATGGGTGTCACTACCAACATCTTAGACACCATCAACGAGAATAACAGAGGAGGCGATGAGAATGTAACACCAACTGCCACACCCAAGCGGAGTGATTCACCTCCCCCTCATGCAAGTGTAACCGCCTCAAGCAAAAGGGGAGCTTCCACATCCACGGTTGAGGAGGCACCACCAGTAGTGAAGAAGTTATTAGAGGAGTGGATGACAAGTACCCTTAATGACATACTCGACAAACCCGTTCAAAGGGCGAACCGAAATGCCGCGCCGGCAGATGTTATAACGGCCACCGGTGAGCAACCAGCTCCCTTAACAGGTAACACTCACACCATTGTTGGCAGGCAATGATGCACTGACAGCCATTTTAAAGAAAATGGAAGAAATGGAAAATGAAAATAAAGCACTCCTCAACCAGATGAGAGAACATCAAGAAAGGGTCGATAAGATACCGGGTGCCCCGAAACTGCTACCAAAGCGGGATGTCGGCCGATTCATCGAACAACAATATAGCGAGGAGGCAGCCCCACATGCCATACCCAAGACCTTCAAAATGCCACCTTATTTGAAGATATACGATGGCACCACAGACCCAGAAGATCACATCATTCATTATGTCACAGCAGTAAAAGGCAACGACCTATCAAAAGAGCAAGTACTGTCAGTACTACTAAAAAAGTTTGGCAAAACCTTAACCGGAGGAGCCCTAACTTGGTACTCACAACTACTAGCCCGGTCTATAGCAACGTTCGAGGAAATGGCAGAAAAGTTCGTCAGTGACCACGCCGGAGCTAAGAAAGCGGAGGCTAGGGTAAACGACATATTCGCCGTTAGGCAATCGCCTGACGAAGGACTCAGGGACTTCCTTGCTCGGTTTAACAGGGTGAGAATGAGCTTACCTAATGTATCGGAGGGGATGGCAGTAGGAGCCTTCCAAAACGGTTTGAACAAGAATGGATCGAGGGCGACCAGGAAGTTGTTAAGCAGGCTCATGAAATACCCTCCTACCACTTGGGAAGAAATCCATAATGCTTACTGCGCCGAGGTAAGAGCAAACGATGATGACCATAACGGTCCAACCCAACGTTTAACGTCAATCCAAATAGAGCCGAAGAAAGACCGTCGTAATGACAGTTGAAGATACTGATACTCTCGTCATTACTTTACGTATTTCAAATACTGATGTTAAAAGAATAATGGTAGACGACGAAAGCGGCGCATGTATTATCCACCCTCGAGTTCTTGCACAAATGCGACTCGAGGACAAGATAATACCATGTTGTTTAACACTGACGGGTTTTAACAATGCAATCGAATGAACCTCAGGAGAAATAACGCTACCCGTTCTGGCTGGGGGCGTCACCCTAGAAACAACGTTCCACATCATGAACCAAGACACGACTTACAATGCAATCATAGGACGACCGTGGATACACGCCATGAGAGCCATCCCGTCCAGCCTGTATCAAGTAATCAAATTCCCAACTCCATGGGGGATATTCAACATTCGAGGCGCACAACGCACAGCCCAAGAATGCTACCGCATCGCTCAAAATTGCACATTCACTCAACAGCTTAAAGGAATAAACTCAGAAGCATAGCAATTATCAAAGTCGAGGTCCGAGCTCGGCGATAGGAAAGACGTAATCCAGGACCTCGACATTGTGGAAGCAACAGGGTCAACAATAGAAGACTTTGATCCCGTCCAATTAGATAACAACAACAGCAGCAAAAAGGCTTATATAGGGCATAAACTCTCCGAGCCAGGTATATTTCATAAATTTCTTATTGATAACGCCGATCTGTTTGCTTTATCCTACGCAGATATGCCAGGAATTCCAAAAGACATTGCCACACACAAGTTAAACGTCGATCCCTTCACCCCCCCAGTACGACAAGTACGAAGAAAATTCAACACCGCAATCAACGAGGCCGTCAGCGAAGAAGTGGATAAATTCCTTGCTAACGACTCCATCCGAAAATCAAAGTATCCTCAATGGGTCGCCAATGTAGTCATAGTAAAAAAGAAAAAAGGGAAGTGGCGAATATGCGTAGATTTCACGGACCTGAACAAGGCCTGCCCGAAAGACTCCTTTCCCTTGCCTCATATCGATCAGCTAATTGACGCAACAGCAAGGCACGAGTTGTTGAGCTTCCTGGACGCCTATTCAGGTTACAACCAAATCCTCATGGAGGAAGAGGACCAGGAGAAGACTACCTTCATCGCCCATCAAGGAACGTACTGCTATCGGGTCATGCCATTTTGCTTAAAAAACACAGGGGCGACTTATCAAAGATTGGTAACCAAAATGTTCAAGGACCAACTCGGCAAAACTATGGAAGTTTACATAGATTATATGCTGGTCAAGTCAAAAAGGAAGGAATATCACATCGATCACCTGAAAGAGGCCTTCGGAATACCGAGTCAATACGGGATGAAGCTGAACCCTGAAAAATGCGCCTTCGGCGTAACTTCATGCAAGTTCCTCGATTTTGGTGTCACAAAAAGGCATCAAAGTCAACCCCAACCAAATCAAGGCCATTGAGGGAATACCTTAAATGTGAAATAACAAGAAGCAGGTGCAAAAATTGACGGACCGCATAGCTGCCCTGTCGAGGTTCATCTCACGATCCTCCGACAAATGTCACAAGTTATTTAATGTTCTTAAAAAGGACAATGAGCTCCAATGGAATGAAGAATGCATCAAAGCCTTAAGAGAACTAAAGGCATATTTGTCATCTCCCCCGCTACTCCCCAAGGCGGAACCCGGTGAATGCCTCCTTATATATTTGGCCGTATCGGAGGTCGCGGTAAGCGCAGTGTTTGTCCGCGAAGATAAAGGTAAATCTCCCATCTATTATATTAGCAAAACTCTTGTCGACGCCGAAACGAGGTACCCTCACCTCGAAAAATTGGCCTTGGCATTAGTTATAGCTTTACGGAAGCTTAGGCTATATTTTCAATGCCACCCTATATCGGTGGTAGCGACCTTTCCCCTACGAGGTATATTGCATAAACCCGAGCCATCGGGGAGATTGGCCGAATGGGCCATAGAGTTGAGCGAACATGATATAACATATCAGCCGCGAACATCAATAAAATCACAGGTACTCGTCAATTTCGTCGCCGATTTCAGTGCCAAAATAATGACTGAGATTGAACAAGAAACTTCTCGCACCTCACCTAGTCTACCCGACCTATAGGTCCTATATACTGACGGCGCATCCAACGCGTCAGGGTCTGGACTAGGACTCGTACTCGAGGTCCCAACGGGCGAAGTCATTCGCCAGTCCATACGGTGTCCCGATATGACTAACAATGAGGCCGAGTATGAGGCCGTAATTGCAGGATTAAATCTAGCTCTCAAATATGGAGCACAACGAGTCGTCCTTAGATGCGACTCACAACTCATCGCCAACCAAGTCACAGGGACTTTCCAAATCAAAGAGCAGAGGCTACAAAGGTACCAGGCAGAAATTCATAAACTGCTACCAGAATTTGACGTGTCAACTCGACCAGATACCTCGAGCACAACGGCCTCGCCAAGTTAGCAGTGGCCACCAAGAACATCACTAAGGAAAATATGGTCACCCTCCTCAATTCATCGATAGACCAACTCGAGGTACACTCTGTAAATTTGACTTGGGATTGGCGCAACTGTATCATAACATATTTGCAGGAAGGACCACTCCCATCAGACAAAAAAGAAGCCAAAAAGCTTCGAATGCAGGCGGCCAGGTACAGTCTCATAAATCACGAGTTATACAAAAGAACGTTTGGAGGCCCCTTAGCGAAATGCCTAAGGCCGAATCAGACAAGGCGCGTACTCGAGGAAGTACACGAAGGCCACTACGGTGCCCATACCGGCAGTCAGACCCTCGTCAGATGCCTCATTCGAGCAGGATATTATTGGCCTACAATGAAGAAGGAAGCCGCTGATTATATCAAGAAATGCGAACAGTGCCAGAAATATGCCCTTATGATACACCAAGAGGGCGAGCACCTCCATTCTGTTACATCGCCATGGCCGTTCATCAAATGGGGAATGGACATCGTTGGACCCCTCCCTACAGGGCGAGGTAATATACGTTTTCTTTTAGTTTTAACTGACTATTTCTCCAAATGGATAAAAGCAAGTGCGTTCACCCAAATACGCGAACAGGAAGTTATCACATTCATATGGAGAAACATCATATGTCGCTTCGGCATCCCCAAAGAAATCAGCTGTGACAATGGACCCCAATTCACCGGAAAGAAGACCACTAAGTTCTTCGAAAAATGGCACATCAAGCGAATACTCTCCACGCCATATCACCCTGCCGGTAACGGTAAGTCCGGATCCTCTAACAAAACAATACTGAATATCTTGAAGAAAAAATATGAAGAAGCAAAGGGACTATGGCCGGAATTACTCCCGGAGGTACTGTGGCCATACCGCACCACGCCGAAAACAAGCACAGGAGAAACGCCATACTCACTAGTCTACGGGACTGATGCCATGATACCGGTTGAGGTCGGTGAACCAAGTTTTAGATACTCCAACGAAAGTGGGCCAAGCAATGACAAAAATAGAAAACAGGATCTCGACGAAGCAGAGGAGCGAAGAGACATGGCTTACATAATAATGGTAGCGCAAAAGCCAAAGTATGACCACTCAAAGTCGGAGACTATGTACTCAAGGCTAAAACACAAGCGAGCAAAGATTCGAGAGAAGGAAAACTAGGAACCAATTGGGACGGGCCATATAAGATCACGACAACAGCAAACAAAGGATCTTTTCAGCTAGAAACTATGGAGGGAAAACTACTACAAAACAATTGGAACGTCGCCCATCTCAAATACTTCAACTTTTGAAAAGAGACGCCCTCTGCGTCGTACTCTTTTTCCCTCATCCGAGTTTTGTCCCAATTGGGTTTTCTCGGAGAGGTTTTTAACGAAGCGACAAAGTGGATGTCCCGAAGTTCAAGTATAATTCATCGCCCCGCCTGCCGACTGCTTCTCCAGGGCGAACAATGAAGGGACTGGATACATGGAAACTTCTCCAATATATGTATGAAACGAATGACATATGTAATATTCTCCAATGAATGAAATAAAGAAGCAATTTTACTCTTCACTAAGTCTTTTTCACACTTTACATTCGACCTCGCTTGAATTGCTTTACATTCGACCTCGCTCGAATTATTTTACATTCGACCTCGCTCAAATTGTTGTACATTCGACCTCGCTCGAATTATTCTACATTCTACCTTGCTCGAATTGCTTTACATTCGACCTCGCTCGAATTGTTTTACATACGACCTCGCTGGAATTGTTTTACATTCAACCTCGCTAGAATTGTTCTACATTCGACCTCGCTCAAATTATTCTACATTCGACTTCGCTCGAATTGCTTTACATTCGACCTCGCTCGAATTGTTTTACATTCGACCTCGCTCGAATTGTTTTACATTCGACCTCGCGACCTCGCTCGAATTGTTTTACATTCGACCTCGCTCGAATTATTTTACATTCAACCTCGCTCGAATTGCTTCACTTTTGACCTTGTTGGAACTACTCCGCATGCGACTCCGCCCGAAGTCTTCAATGTTCGACCACGTCAGACATCGATCTCATCAAAAAATCAGGGACTTCCCCATATGACAAAGAAAAGAAAGCGAAAATCAAGAAACACGTAACAAAAAAGGGGGAGGGCTGTTCCATTACAACTGCCAAGTTACAATACTTTTTTACAAAGGGCCTAAAGACGCCCTCACAAAAATAGCAAAATAGAGCAAAAACTAAGTATGACGGCTTTACGCTGCGTCATCCCCATCGGCATACTCATCATCATACCAGGAATCGGAGGCAAGCCTATCCGCATCATCGTCAACATCATCCCCACCAGGTGTACCAGGGGCATAACTGCAAGCTTCACGGGCCGCACGTGCCTTAGCATGGACGCCCTCAAGTTCTGCTTCGGAAATCCTCCCGCCGTCTTTCAAAGACTTATATACGTCGAGCTGAGCCTCGGCGTGAACCCACATCTCGTACAACTCCCGAGGCACGTCAGGATCGGCAGAAGTATGAGACGTGGATGGCTGTGACTACCGTCGCACCTCCTCAGCTTTCAAGGTGACGACCTGCTCGTTCAATTCAGATAACTCTGCCTCCAAATTCTGGATCTGTTCCTTTAACCTCGCCACCATAAGCGCCGATGTCTCTGCCTCGTTCTCCCGCTTGGACCTGCAAACACAGAGAGCATCTTCTAAGGTCGCCGCTTCAGCCACAACGACCGCTCTATGTTTCTCGATACGAGCCAACTCTTCGACCTTGGCGCTCAACTCACCCCCCAGATCAACAGCATTTGCCTCACTCTGCCCAAGTTCAGCAGTTAAAAATGCCACCAGCGCTTGGAGATCGGCATTCTCAGCCATCACCCCTTTGCTCACCTCGAGCTCATCATCCTTAACCTTTAGAGCTGCCTCGAGCTCACTGCATCGACCGCTCTCATTAGCTCATCATCCCTCTCCTTTAACTCTTCATCTTTTTTCTTCAATTCCTCGTCTTTCTATTTGAGCCCGTCGTGAAATAACTGAAACTCGCTATCCTGGGTAAAAACATCAGCCAGCGTTCGGTGCTTAGTACGGTACTCCTTGTACTTGGAAGTCACCTTTTAAAAGAGGGCCGTCCTTCGCTCTTTCCTCTGTTCACGCTCGATCCCCATGATAAGAGTCTGACATGCAGAAGAAACGAGTCAGTATGAGCAGATTACACGCACGAAACAAATCCTAACATTAAAAAGCACTTACTCGTAGAGCCATGCCAGATATACTTAGCGATAAATCAGCATCGCTAATCGCCTGCAACGCCGTGCTCTCAGAAGCCGCACACAAGGGGGCAAAAGGCGGCACCGCCCGTTCCGAGTTGGCCAAAAGGTCATAACCCACTGGGATGATTACATGCCAGTTGGTACCCTCCGTCCTTACCTCCACGCGAGTGTTCCTCTCCAAGAAAGCCCGTATCTCTTCAGGGTCAATGTCCGAACCAGAACCGTCGTCCCCCTCAAGTACCGTTCCATCTCCCCCGACCGCCGACGACGCGCCACCTTCCGCAGTCCTTACAAGTTCCCCGCCTTCATGCACCTCCTCGGCCCTAGAGGACCTTCTCTCCGCAATGGCATCCGCCGTAAAAATAGCCCCTACGTTTGGTGCAAGTACAGGCACCGCTTCGGGAGCAATAAGTTTCTTCGGTTCAATACCAGTGACGACGGCCTTCCCAAGCTCCACCCTTCGCCTCTTTCTCGATGGCGACTCCTCTCCATTAGACGACTCGTCTACAAGATGGTAGATAGGCCGGGAAGAGATCTCATCTCGTGCAGCAACATTCTGAGGGGCGGAATCCCTCGTTGACAGAGCTTGAGTACGACCCCCGCAAACAGACTCGGCCAAAGCAAATTGTATCCCTGCCGATGCGATAGCCTGGCAAAATGCCGGAACTGGAGCTTTCTTCTTGGAAACCCGTCGACCTGGCACCAAAAGAAGGTCGTATCAACGAGCAATGGCAAACAACAGAGAGCTGAAGCAAAAGTAACGCTTACTAGACGGGACCTTCGGTCCGAAGCGCTTGTAGAAAACCGCCCAATCATGAATTCCCGCCATGTGAGGCAACACGCAAGCCACCCAATCTTCAATGTCGAGGACTGGGGAGGGTGCACGTCTTTTAGCTGAAAAATAAAGAGACCGCAAATGAGCCGAAAACGAAAGGACGAAAAAAGACAACGAGCATGTGACAAACACTTACGATTATGGTTCCACTGCTCGGGAAACCCAGCCGGTCCGCCACCAAAAGCTCGGTCTTGATAAAAAAGTACTTATGCCAGAACTTTCGATTCGTCCTACTGTCCATTCCGACTATCAGCCCTCTGGTCCCGTGATGTCGTTGGTGTATCATAGTACCTCTATAAAAACTTGGTGAAAATAAGTGCAGCAAGTGACGGACATCAACCTCACAACCAGCCAATTCCGTGTACTTCGTCAACATCAGAAAAGCTTTATACAAATAAGGAGAGAGTTGTGCCGGGCAGACGTTGTAAAACTGGCAAAATTCCTCCGCTAACGGAAGAAGAGGAAGAGTATAACCGATCAAGAATGGGTAGACATAGAAGGCACAATACCCAGGTCGATGGACCTCCACAATGTCGCCACCAGCCAAAATTATCTCGAAGTGGGGGGGGGGGGATGCAATATTTGGATCGAAGCTCAGCTATATGAGACGGACCAGTCTCGGAGATCACCTGAGCGGGAGCTGGCTCCTTCGGAAAATCATTTCTAGACAAAGGGTTTCTGGGAACTATTTCCTCCGCGGTAGGAAAGCTCTCATCCTCTTCAGCCATAAATTCCTCACCACTGGGAGGAGGAGCCACCGATAACGGAGTGGCATCGGAAACTTCATCATGAATGCGAAGAGTTCGTGACATGTTTCGACAATGAAATGTGTTCTACCAAACCCAAAGAAGAAGATAACAACTAAGTAAGGAGGAGAAGAATGGAACCGGAAAAGCAAAATCTAGAGCAGAAACTGCAAAGAAGATCAAAGAAGAATAGTGCTCATGCAAGGTAAAGGATGGTGAAAACTTCTGAAAAATGAAATCCCTATCTATTTATAGGGCAAGGGATTGTTAATGGCACCAAAACCAAAGCGACAGGAACACAGACGTTGTCTCGGGAAGATGCGTAATATTGACGCGCGTGGCCATGACGTCACCCCATGGTAGCCACACCAATCACGACTTCACTGGTTGTGCCGTTCTCTCCACCTCGACCGACCCGACTTATTCAACACAACCAAATTTTTCCAAAAAGGAGGCGAATCAGGTCCGCTTATCGAGGGTGTGCAGGACCACGACCTCAACAAACAGAGGGACTAACTGCATTGGTCTAAATTTGGCGACTTGGCAGTAATGGATAAGCGAGACCAAGGACGGGGTCGACCGCGGTGAAATAGCTGAAGGCTGCTCTTAAGAGGGCTGATGCCAAAGACGGGTAGCTGAGATGAAGAAATAACGGTAGCATAGGTTCAGATATGGACACAAGGAATATTCCTTATTTTGTACTGTTTAGGGTTTCTGGAAAATATCCCTTATAAATAGGAAGAGATATAGAACAAAAAAAGGAGATGTGAACTTTATGAGAAAAAAAACATTGTAAAAAGTAGACCTGAGAGAATATACAAAAGTTGCCTTGTTCATTGATTACTTTATCCACGCATACGTTTTTTATTCTTTGCTCACAAGATCCAAGATTCCTCAACCATCTTTATTCCTCCTCTTTCCCTGTTGCTGTCAGGGAACAGAACCATCCAAGTCTTACAATAATTGGGTGGTAGATTTCTTTTTGTCATATTCATTGTCATTGTCTACATTTATTGCACATTTATTTTATTGCATTTATGAATCAACACGAACACACTAATTAATGTTGTTTGTCTTACCGACTTCACCTAATATTTGATCTAGATTTTATTATTCTTAACTAAGATTCACCCTTCATCTCATCATAAATTGGTTTTACTAAAAGACTTAACACTTTTTGGTCAAACATTCATAAATACCATGAAGAAAACAATAATTTGGTGTTGGATTCAGACAACGAATTATCTTTCATCATAAGAGATGGAATTAAAAATAAATTGGTGCTTTCTTATCTCATGCACAGCACTCTCATCCTTATCCAATATTAATTACTTAATGGAAACAAGTATTTTCTCCTTTCCTATTCCAATTTCCACACGAAAAACGTATTTAGGGGTTTATTCTCAAACTCTGACAATATAATATTGAAGATCAGCTCAAATAAACATGCACCTTCGTTTATTATTCTTTTGTTAATTTCCTATTTCTTTGCTTTTTTCTTGTTTTCTGTTTTTGGGTACATCAACTTCTCATTTCAAGCATTAGTGAACTTTATTACGAAGAAATACAAAATTTTGTGCAAACGCGTATAAAAAAAAAAAGGTAGAGTAGATCAAAACAATAATCCAAGCCACTCTCTGGTTGTGAATATTATATTAGTTCTAAATATTAGCATATAACCACCATACAATAGCAAGCCTGAGGATTAATTATGAAGAACTTGGTAGGAAGCGCTTTAACAAATATTAGTAAGCTTACCGAATGCAAATCTAAATTATCCGACACTATGCAGAGGATGTCAAGGGAAGAGGATGGAACGAGAAGATCATGTGAAAGAAAGAAAAATGAATGCCAAAGTGAAAAGAAGAAAGCAACTTTTCCTACTATGCAGAAGATTATTAAGTCACTGACATCCATAATCTTCAACACTTAATCTACTATTTCCAGAGTTACTATATCCATAATCTACAGGAGAACCACTCTCTTGAAAATATTCTTGCTTTTGTTCCTTATTAGCAGCTTCGACATGAGAGTAATGAGAACCCTCCCCTATTGAACTTTCAAGAAAATCATCTGTTTGTGGTCCAAAACTTAAGTTAATAGGACCCCTTTGGTTCTTGATTGGAGAAGTGTGACAACCAGTGTATTGTTGTACAACTGCTCGAAAATTCGATATGCTGGCATTAACAAGAGTAGTAGGAGTTTTCTTGGAAGCTCTTGATCTCCTTCTCACTGGTTTTGATATAGTACTAGTTTTAGGGCTCAACTGATGGTCACCATTTCCAGAAGAATTTTCAGGACTTAAATTGGAATACTGATAATCACTACTTATTGTAACATGACTTGGATAGGTAGTAGTAGTGTTCATGATTGTAGAATCTTGAGAGAAACTTTCATAAGGGGTATTTGCTAGTTCAAAATGATCTGTTTGTTGGTAATATGGCATTTGGATATCCATATTCCATTGAGTAGGAGAAGTTGGGATAGTGTTGTTATTCATGTTGTTTGTGGGGTTTATGGTTAGGTGGATAACCTCTCTATATAGCTCTCAGTGTTTTTCTTCACTAGCCAGTTTGTCATAGAATTATGAATCAAATGCTTTGGCTTTTAAGATCTATACAAGACTTATTAGTCAAAGTTAGACATTTTTGTCTTGATGTTCCTGTTCAACTATAAGACAATCTTGACTTTTGACCATTCAAATGTTGAGGTAAGAGAAGTAAATTTTTTTCCACCCCCCCCCCCCCCCCCCCCCCCCAAAATAATAAAAAACCAGCTTCATCAATTCCCTCTTCCAAGTTACTGATTTTATACTTCATTTCTTTTACCAGGAGTACTGTTTTTTCTGCCATCTTGTGGGGCTAGGTTTGAGAGAGGGTGTATAGAAGCCTAAGGGATATGTTGTTTCTTGGAAATAACATGCATGCTACATGACAAATAAATAAAGGAAATAGAATTCTTGGAAAGGAAGATGAATCATATCTAAGAAAATCTACTACTCTATTACTTTAATTTCTAGTGCACATGTCATGTGAGGAAATAAAATGCTTTTTTTCAAAGCTAAAAAGATTAATAGGAAAATCAAATTGTACTCCTCTTGTTTTGAAAAGATTGAAGAGGTTCATAGCACGAGGGCCAAATTAATCTTTCTAATTTTAATCTCAATTCAAATGTCAATTTGTTAAAGTTTTTAAAATAAATTTAGATAATTGGAAACTAACATAAAAGCAATTAAGTGAGTTCTTTTCTATTAAGAATATTGGAATGGTAAGTAGTACATTAGCTTCTCATAATATAATTTGTTGCATCCTTTAATTAATTTCTTGTTTATATGTTATTCCTGTTATTTTAATTTATTTGAACCAATTTTCTTTTTAGTCTGGTTCAAGAAGAGTGATCCTTTTTTTTTTTTTAAATTGAATGTAATTTAGTTTAAATTTTCATTATACCTTTAAATGACGATATATATATATATATATATATATATATATATATATATATATATATATATATATATATAGTGTGTGTATA
>NW_017670370.1:173272-231913 GCF_001879085.1 Nicotiana attenuata | reverse complement strand
ATATATATAGACACACACACATACACAAATGTACGTTATAGTAAGCTTCAGACCACGAGTTTTCAAAGTCTTTTGGCTGCACAAATATTATAACATGTTTAAGATAAAAAATTTTAAAATTTCTATCTTTTTTAAATCAGTTAAATAGGTTCACAACTTAAATTGAAATGGATGAAATACTATGTATGCATAAATACATGGGTGTTCTTGTCTTCTTCCAGCCGTATATACAATCAAACCTCTCTATAATAGCCTCGTTTGTTCAGAATATTTTGGATGTTATAGCGAAGTGCTGTTATAGAGAACATATATTATAACATAATATAAATATTAGTTCCGAAAAAGCTTGGCTTTTATAGTAAATGTTGTTATATAGGGATGATGTTATAGAGAGGTCTGACCGTATGTTGAAATCAAAATACATAAGCACTGTTAGCTCATCATGACCTCCAAGATTCTAGTTTTGACTTGAGTTTCCACCTCTTTTAACAGCCATAGAACATAATAGTATAGCAGACATTGTTATGCTAATTGACCTTGGTATACTTTGAAAGGTCATGCAAATTCCTTTTTCTTTCCTATCACGATCTCTCAATTATTCTTTGGCTTTTATATAATTTAATATCTTTTTGAGTAGTATTTTTTATGTAGTTGCTATCTTATTAGTTGTAGAAAACAGAATTCTTTACTGTTTGAACTTATTATTAAAAATTCGATATACTTTTATACCCAGCACATTAGATATTGTTATGCTAGCTGACATTTTTTTGTCCTTATAATTTTGGTAATTCAAAAAACAAAAAAGGTAAATTGGGTCACCCTTGTGCTCAAATATAGAGCTCTACAAGGAACTCCAATGGTAGAAGAATCTAGAAGAAGTGTGGAGAGGAAGTCGGTGCTTGAGTAAATGATCTAGCCACTGTTCTATTGAATACACTATGTCGTTATATACAGAAGAAGCTAAAAGAGATAAAGTGTAAAAGATTAATCTACCCTTAACTTACATTAACATCTATAACAACCATTAACTAACTAACTAATCAACTTAACAGCTCAACTAACAGACTAACTAGTCACGTGTACAAACCATGTGAATTACAATATGCCCCCTCAAGCTGGAGGGTGTAAAATGTTGAACACTCCCAACTTTCCAAGAAAATGGATATGTTGAGCTATTCCCAAAGCCTTAGTCAGTAGGTCTGCTTGTTGCTCTTTAGTGTTAACATGCAGTGCCTTAACTGTTCCTTCCTTGATCTTGTCTCGAATAAAATGACAATCAATCTCTATGTGCTTTATTCTTTCATGAAGCACAGGGTTTGCTGCAAGTTGGATTGCTGACTTACTATCACTATATATTGTGACTGGTTGAGTTATGTCTACACCCAACTCCTTGAATAGCCCAAGTAACCATGTCACCTCAGCAATACTAGCTGCCATACTCCTGTATTCTGCCTCAGCTGAGCTTCTTGAGACAGTCTGTTGTTTCTTTGATTTCCAAGAAATCATTGAATCTCCAAATTTGATGACATATCCAGTAACGGACCTTCTAGTATTTAGACATGCAGCCAGTTAGAATCACACCAACAAGTAAGAGTTTCTGCATAGTTAGACTTCATTAAAATCCCTTGTCCAGGAGCCATTTTCAAATATCTTACAACTCTCAAGACAGCATCCCAATGAGATCTTTTTGGTGATTGCATAAACTACTCAATGCCTGCACTGCATAATTGATATCTAGTCTGGTAATGGTAACATATAAAAGCCTTCCTACTAACCTCTGATAAGTACCAGCATTCTGCAAAGGTGGATCCCCTGTGATACCATTAGCCTGATCATATTCCATTGTTGTCAACTTGGAATTTACTTCCAATGGTGTATTAGCTGGTTTTGCACCACTCAGCCCCATTTCTGAGATCAGCTCCAAGATGTACTTCCTTTGATTTAGAAACACTCCACCTTTAGATCTTAGAACCTCAATACCTAGAAAATATTTGAGTTCCCCTAGATCCTTCACCTTAAAATTCTGATGCAGTATGTCCTTTGCTTTCTTCACTAGTGTTGAGCTGCTTCCTATGACGAGGAGATCATCCACATACACTAAGATGATTACTATTCCTTCTTGACTCCTCAATGTAAAGAGTGAGTAGTCATGATGACTTTGTGTGAACCCTGCTCCAAGTAATGCTTCAGTCAGCTTTATATTCCACTGTCGAGAGGCCTGCTTAAGTCCATACAAGGACTTGAGTAATCTGCATACCTTCTGCTCCCCTTGTGTTCTGAACCCCTCAGGCAGCTCCATATATACTTCCTCATTCAGATCTCCCTGCAAGAATGCATTATAGACATCCATCTGAAACAGGTTCCAGCCTCTTGATGTTGCTAGTGAAATGACAGATCTCACTGTGACCATTTTTGCCACTGGTGAGAATGTGTCATGATAATCTAAACCTTCCCTTGGCTGTATCCTTTTGCCACTAACCTTGCCTTGAATCTTTCAACTTCTCCATTTGCCTTGAACTTGATCTTGTACACCCATTTGGATCCAACAATGTTCTTACCTTTTGGCAAGTTCACTATCTCCCATGTCTTGTTATCTTCTAATGCCTTTACTTCTTGCTTCATAGCTCTATCCACCTGATGTCCTTCACTGCCTCCTTAAATGTCTGTGGTTCTGTCAGTTGAGAGAGCTTAGCCAAGTAGCATTTGTAGCTTGTACTAGTATGATCATAAGTCAGGTAGTTGGAGATAGGATAACTGCAGTTGGTTGTCTTCTTTGTTGTGACATAATATTTCATCCATATTGGCTCCTTAACCTGCTTTGCATACCTTCTATTTGGTCTGGAAATCCCTTCATCAACATCTTCTTGTCTGTTGACTAAAGTCTCTGCACCTTCATGATGTTCAACACTATGTGTGTCTGCATGAGCAACATCCATACTGTGTATATTTTGAGAAACTTCATGCATATCGTCCCTGCCTGTCTCCTGTAGAATTGGTAGATTCCCATGCAATTCACTTCTTCCATTGTCTTGTAGGCTCATCTCTCCTGCTATTGTGATATTGTGTGTGTTGACTCCTGACTGTATGTGCAAAGGTGAGATTTGTAGTGCTCCCTGATCCATGTGCTCCTGTGAATCATGTGATATGTTCTCATCCTTCTTAGAGAAAGGAAATTCTGATTCCTTGAATATGACATCCCTACTTGTAAAGAATTGCTTTGTGTCTAAATCAAGTAGTATATAACCCTTCTGTGTCTCAGAGTATCCCATGAGAATGGCTGCCTTGGCTCTTTCTGCAAATTTATCTGTCTTGACTAGATTTGTTGCATAGCACAAACAACCTATAGTCCTTAGATGTGCAATATTAGCATTCTTGTGGTACAATAGCTCATATGGAGTTTTGCCCCCAAGAACACTTGATGGCAACATGTTGATCAAGTATACTGCTATTTTAACACACATTCCCCAATATCTGGTTGGAATTGAGCCTTGAAACTTCAAAGCCCTTGCAGTGTCAAGTATGTATCTGTGCCTTCTCTTCACTATGCCATTCTGCCGTGGAGTGTAAGGGCAACTACTTTGATGAATTATGCCAAGACCTGTTAACAGCTCAGAACATTGTGCATTGAAAAATTCAGATCCATTATCCGATCTTATTACCTTGATCACAATACCAAACTGATTTTGAACCATGGCAATGAATTGTCTTATTGCCACTATTGCTTCAGATTTTAACTGCAAAAAGAACACCATGTATATCTAGAGTAATCATCCATAATTGTTAGAAAATATTGTTTCTTATCAAATGTGGCAGTCTTATAGGGTCCCCATAGGTCCATGTGTACAAGATGAAATGCTACTGCTGATCTAGACTTGCTTAATGGAAACTTCAACCTAGTCTGCTTTGCTAGTGGACATATCAAGCCATTTTCATGTGACATCGCATTATTCTTATTGTTTAAGCCTACTACATGTCTCATTACTAATGTAGATGGATGGCCTAGCCTGTTATGCCAAACTTCATTTGAATCCCTGCTTGTCCTGCTCACAGCATTGAGTGCATTTGTTCTGTTGGCTAAACCTCTGAGTACATACAAGCCTCCTCTTTCTTTACCAATCCCCTTCACCTTGCCATTCCAAAGATCCTGAAACATACAGAAATCAGGAAAGAAATTGGCATTACATTTTAGTTCCTTTGTCAACTTTGCTACTGAGAGCAAGTTAAACTTGAAGTTACGAACAAAAAGCACATCTTTGATCTCTCTCTTGTCTAATAGAATTGCACTACCAATATGAGTAATATCAGCTTGCTCTACGGTTGGAAGATGTACTCTATCTTTATCAGTTTTCTTTGTGCTTTTAACATCTGATAATAGCTCTAAATCAGAGGTGATGTGATGAGTAGCACCTGAGTCTACAACCCATTCCTACTTCTGTGATTTTTTTGCTAAATTGCTCATCATACATTTAACCTCACCTGCTCCTGACTTGTTCCTGGACCTATTCATGCACTTGTTCCTGGACCTGCCATGTTTGCTATGCTTAACTCAGGATGTGATCCTTGTTTAAGAGATTTAAAATCTGATTATACTGATCATTTGTGAAGTAGTGATATCCCTTGTGCTCAGCAACTCCAGAAGGACCATCACTCACATCCTGCATACAAAATGAACTCACATCTGCATTGTTAACATTAGCCATAGGTTCTCTTCTCCAGCCACCTGGTCTACCAGCATTACCATCATTTCCACCTTGCCTACCAGCATTAGAATTGGTCCATCCAGATTTACCATTGCTTGGATTCTGTTGCCATTCACTTTGAGACCTTGTTCCTTCACCATATCTCCTTCTAGGAGCATAATCAGCAGGGTAACCAACAATCTTATAACACTTTTCTTTAGTATGCCCCTTAAGATGACATAAATCACATTGTAGGTATTGTCTCCTACCTCTTCCTCGTCCTGCTTGCATAGCTAAAGGCTCTATCTTATCAAAAGTTACAACATTCGCACTTATTTTCTGTTGACTCTCATCTTGAATAATCATAACATATGCTTGGTTTAGAGTACGTGAATTTGTTTTCATTAAAATTTGTCTCCTAGCTTGGTTATATGATTCATTCAAACCAGATAGAAATTCCATAACTCTTTGTTGATGTAAATTTTCTGCATGTTCTTTCGATTTTTCACAGCAATTAGGAAATGGAACCAAAACATCATACTCATGCCACAATTCTTTCAACTTTGAAAAATACACTGAAACAGAATTTGTTCCTTGAGATAATGTAGCAATTTCACGGTGCAACTGAAAAATCCTAACACGATTTACCTTGTTAAATCTCTCTCGCCGATCTTCCTATACCTGATATGCATCAGACGCATATACAACTCCACCTAGAAGTTCTGGTGCCACATTATTCATTATCCATGAGAGAACAATGGCGTTGCGTCTCCCACTGTTCAAGCAGCTCTCCTTCATGCATTTTTGCTGCATCTACCATTAACGAAACCTAATTTCTTCTTTCCTAAGAGTGCTATTCTCATAGATCTGCTCCAAAGCCTATAGTTCTCCGAGCCTGTGAGCTTCACCGATATTGTGAGTGAGCTAGGATTATCGGAAGGTCCAATGTATAGCGGATGATTGTGGTCAATTGTTACAATCTCCGGCACAGACGAACCAGATGCCGGCACAGACGAATCTGATTCCGGCATGACTGAAAAAACAACAAGCTTCAACGAACTTGGATTAAACAATGACGAGATAGAAAAATGACTTCAGAGATCTAGCGTGACTGGATCTAGATCCACTGCTCTGATACCATGCTCAAATACAGAGCTCTACAAGGAACTCCAATGGTGGAAGAATCTAGAAGAAGTGTGGAGAGGAAGTCGGTGCTTGAGTAAATGATCAAAGCCACTGTTCTATTGAATACACTATGTCGTTATATACAGAAGAAGCTAGAAGAGATAAAGTGTAAAAGACTAATCTACCCTTAACATACATTAACATCTATAATAACCATTAACTAACTAACTAATCAACTTAACAGCTCAACTAACAAACTAACTAGTCACGTGTGCAAACCATGTGATATTACAATACCTTGTTTCTACATTTTCACTATATTAAAGGAAAGAGGGGGTTGCGGGATTGTGTTTATTTGCGGTAATTTTAAACATTCGCGTTGTTCTTATTTCACTTAATGTTTTTCTTTTCGTGCTTATTTTCAAGAAGGGGCAGCGACTTTTAAAATTTTGGTTTAATCATTTGATGTGTCCAGAATTCACTAGTCCGACTAATTTTAATTTGCATTGTGTATGATTCATTAATGAGAGAATCGCTTCCTACCAAAAAAAAAATTCATTTTTAGAACTCGAATTTAACCCACTGGTTAAAAATTCGAGAATCTTATCCATTCCTCCGCAGCCTTTCGTGGTTGGCAACAACTCTTTAATACGAAAAAGGTGATGAATTGTAAAATGAGTTTAGGATAACATCGTATGTTAGTTCTGCTAAGTTACATTTATTAGCATATTCTGGATTTTAAAGTCGTGGGTGCTCACTGATAAAAATTTTGAAAGAAAAGGAAAAAGGAGTTTAGTTATGGGTGCTCTCTAAATATTTTTATAATTAGCTATACAAATTTACTAAATCTTGTCAAAGATAATGGATGCTTGAGCACCCCAAAATAACATGTAGATCCGCCACTGGTTACATTCAGAGGCGAAACCAAGATTTGAACCTTATGGGTTCGAAATTCTAAACCGTTTATGTAATTGAGTTCCAAATTAACAATTTATGCATATATATTGAATATCTTAAGACAACAAATACAGGGTTGGACAAAAGTAATTGGGTTCGGCCGAACCCGCAAGACCTATACTAGCTCCGCCCCCGATTACATTGGCTCATGCCTACTAGTCCAATCATAATTATCAAAAAAATAAATAAATAAATAAAATTGTCCAAGTGATGTACAAAAGTTAAACAAAAGTCACTAGCACGTGTTTATTGGCTTCTCGGATGAGCAAGTTACCATTTACCATTAATGTTAAATGTTAATCAGACTAGGCAACTGAAGACTAAAAGGATAAATCCAAATTTGAACTTGTGAAAGTATGTTTGATCGCTTCAAGTTTACTTTTTCCTTGAAAACGATCATATTTTATGTCATTTAGGGTTTGTTTGGTATGAAATTTCAATTTTTCCATGGCTTAAAAATATTATGAAAAATATTTTCTTCATGACTCATTTGTTTTCCAATTGGAGGAAAGTCACTTCCCCACCAAAAGAAGGAAAAAAATAATTTTCAAAATTCCTTCTCAACCTTCCTCACCTTTTTCCCATCCCACCTCCGCCACCCCTCCCCCCTAACATCACCACTGCACTCCAGTTCCTAGACTTCGACCTACCATCCTCCCCCGCCCTTACTTATTTTTTCACATATAATGTTCTCCTAAATTATATTTTTTTCAAAGATATTTTTTGCTGCTTAACCAAAAATCAAAAAATAAATAATAAAATCACTTACTTTCGAAGGAAAATATTTTTCTTCATACCAAATACACTCTTAGAGAAAGAACTAATTTTTACCATGGTAAAAAGAAAAAAAAATCATTTGCATTGTTTGATTGAAAAGAACACATTTCATGACATTTAGACGAAAACTAATATTTTTTTTGCTCACAAGTGTGAAAGAATCTGAATATTTAATCCAAAATTTTAGAGTAATGATGGAGTAACCTAGGATCTTTATAAGCTGCTCGATGAACACATATACAATCGATATAGGACATGTGATTTATTCTCTAACACTTCTCGTATGTGTAATCCAGTTCTGTAATGATCCGGTCGATCGTTTTGAGAGTTGTAGTACCACTCCCCTATTTACTGCTCATTTTATGCGTAATAGTTGCTATGTGACTTACGGGGGTAGTTGGTTCGATTCCGAGGAAGTTTCGGAATGAGTTGAGACACTTAGTCTCAAGGTTGGAAGCTTAAGTTGAAAAGGTTGACCGGATATTGACTTGCATTTAAATGGATATGGAATGGAGTTTTGATAGTTTCGTTAACTCCGTTGGGTGATTATAGACTTAGGAGCGTATCCGGATAGTGATTTGGAGGTCCGTAGTTGAATCAGGCTTGAATTGGCGAAAGTTGAAAATGTAGAAGTTTGACCAAGAGTTGACTTTGTGTCTACCGAGCTCGGGTTGGGGTTCTGGGAGTTGGAGTAGGTCCGTCGTATCATTTGTGACTTGTGTGTGATTTGAGGTAAATCAGACATGATTTGATAGGTTTCGGCATCAAATGTAGAAGTTAGAAGTTCAAAAGTTTTTTAGGCTTAAATCGATGCGCAATTCGTGATTTTAGCGTTGTTTGATGTGATTTGAAGGCTTGACTAAGTTCATATCGTGTTTTATAACTTGTTGGGGTGTTTGGTTGAGGTCCCGGGGGCTTCGGGTAGATTTGGGATGGTTAACTGGTCAAATTTTGGACTTGGAGATTTGCTGAATTTTCTGGTGCACAGGTCTGGTTTCCTTATACGCTATCGCGTGGACAGGTCAGCGATCGCGTAGCATTAATTGGGTAGTGGAGGTCTTTGCTCTACGCGTTCGCGAGATGGAGATTGCGATCGCGTAGTTGTGGGATGCAGTGAATCGCGAACGCGTGGCTAAGGTCGTGTTCGCGTAGAGTATAGAAGGTATCAGCTGAGGTCACGCGTTTGTTCTTCACGATCGCGTGAAGAAGGACGCGATCGCGTAGGTTGAGGAATCAGTTCTTCGCGTTCGCGGAGGGTTAAATTTCTGGCAGTTGAGTTGTACTTCGCGATCGCGAAGCAATTTCCGCGATCGTGATTAAGGACATCTAGGCAGACTTAAATATTTCAAAAATGAGGGTTTGAGTTTATTTCACAATTTGATTTTGGGAGCTCGGTTGGAGGCGATTATTGGATATATTTTCAAGGGAGTGATTGAGGTAAGTGATTCTTACTTAGTTTTGGTCAAATTCAATAATTATACCTTTGATTTCATCATTTAATTGGTGATTTGGGTTGAAACATCGGGGAAAAATGGGGGAACTCCTTAGGCCGAATTTTGGGGATTTGAGTGAGGTTTTAGTATCAGATTTGAGTAATTTTGATATGGTTGGACTCATGGTTGAATTGGTGTTCGGACTTTGTAACTTTCATCGGATACCGAGACATGGGCCCGGGGGTTGACTTTTGAGTTGACTTTTTGGCTTTTGATTAAGAACTTAGCATCTTATATGGAATTGATTCCTATAGCTTGAGTTGATCGTATCGAATTGTTTGTGGCTAGATTCGAGGCATTTAGAGGCTGTTTCGCGAGGCAAGGGCTTATTGGAGTAGAGATTTGCACGGTTTGAGGTAAGCAACACTTCTAAACTTGATTTTGAGGATATGAAACCCCGAATTACATGTTATGTGATTGGTGTTGAGGTGACGCAAATGCTAAGTGATGGACGTGCATGCGTGCACTGTAAGAATTGTAACTTGGTCGATTCCATGGTACTGTATAGTTGAATATTCTTGTCGTTACCCGTATTTTCACCATGTGTTATAGTAATTGATCTGCCAGTCATGTTAGAAATCCTGCTTAGACTACGTGTTGGTACTAGTGGGACCCACAGAGGTCGTAGTACATGTTAAATTATTTGCTTAATTTGCTATTTTGTACTCAGTCACAACTATCATTTGCATATTATATCTTAGTCTTTGTTGTCCTTTATTAATACATTATATCATCATTGTTTGGGTTGATTATCATGATTGTTGAGAGCGCGAGAGACTGGAGAGATTGATGACTAAGTGAGGCTGAGGGCCTGATTGTGAGGATATTTATGGGATCGTGCTGCATGCAGCAGCATGTTTATGTGATACATGCCATGATTGGCTTATTATAGCGTTTGGGCTAAAATTTCCCCTTCGAAGTCTGCATATCCACTGTAAGCGCGGGTACCTATTGAGTGCGAGTGCGAGTGCCTAGCGATTAGGAGGATTGAATGGCTGTGAGGATGGAGTGACTGTGAGGAATTGGTGACTATGAGGATGGAGTGAATGGGAGGGCTGAGTGACTGATACTCTGAGGTTATGCATATTATTTCATTACTGTTTTGTACTTCAGTTGGCATATATAACTATCATGTAGATACCGAGATGTATCATATTTTGTTTCAATTGAACTTGGCATGATTTACCTGTTTGGGCTTTAACTATTGAACTTGAAAGCATGCCTACATTTCTGTACTGTAATTCTGTAATTGAACTGTACCTGTGAAGCTCGTCACTACTTTCAGCCCAATAGTTACACTTGTTACTTATTGAGTTGGTTGTACTCACACTACCTGCACTTCGTGTGCAGATCCAGGTATTTCCGGACACAGTGGTTGTTGATTCTCAGAGTTACCGTCCTACGAAAAATATTCGAGGTAGCTGCCCTGGCTTTCGCAGACCTTGACTCTCCTCCCCTGTTCTTCAGTTTTATTTATTAAGTTCTAGTTTTTCTTAAACAATATTTCAGACTTGTGTTGTATAGATGCTCATGTACTCAGTGACACCCTAGTTTGGGAACTTCTGTATTGAGTTTTGACTTTTTATCCGCCTTTATGAGATTTTTACTTATTTAAACCTGTTTTAATACATTTTTCATTTGAAAGTGTTGGTGATGTCTGAGCTTGCCTAGTACCATGTTAGGCGCCATCACGACAGGATGAGTTTTGAGTCGTGACAAGTTGGTATCAGAGCCTAGATTACATAGGTCTCACGAGTCATGAGCAGGTTTAGTAAAGTCTTGTGGATCGGTACGGAGACGTCTATACTTATCTTCGAGAGGCTGCCGAACCCTTAGGAAAACTTCACATTCTTGTATTCTTGTCGTGCAGATGGTATACATGGCAGGTGAATGGGCCCATATTCACCTTTGATATTTTCAGCATTCATGGGATTCAATCCCGATTTTAGTTGGTATATTAATTAATGAGAACCAGCAACATAAGAGAATTCGTAAAGAACTTTCTAGTTCTTTAATATTTACCCATGTGAGCTCTCTTTTATTTTTGCACATCATACTTAAATTAATATGGCTAAACCAATTATGCCAACTGAATAAATTATCAATATTGATAAAGTTCAGGTTTACACCATGACATGTGCAATTATCAATAAACTCCATGTTTATTTTGATATGGGTTTTTATATCAATAAACATCCACTTTATTGCAGTATTCTTTTATTTGTGTAGTACAAACTGGAGAATAAAGCGGGTAATTTTTCACATATATATTACCTCGCTACAAGTTGTAGTAATAAAAGATATTAAATGTTTCCTTTATTTATAGTTTCAATATAACCAACCGCTTTCGCGAATACTTTAGAAACTCAATTAAGTTTCTTTGAGACTTACTACATCACAATGTCTTATTGATAATCAATTTTATTCTTCCAAAATATTAATAGTTGGCTCTTCCAGAGCTCTCAATTAACTTGGTACTACCACATATTCATCAATATTTATATAGTGAATATCTCTTTTAAGAGAAAGTTATACCACTATGGTCATGGTCAGAATTCTATACAAGATCTGTTCCTTGCATTACTGTTGCCCTTTAATAATCACATCGTCAAAATATTTTGGCGTACAATAGGAATTTAACCAATGACCATTCATGCCATAATAATGACATTATTTTCTTATTTCCCCTCAACCCTCAGTCTAGAGGTGAGTGTGGTATATTCACTACCACTAGCACGTTCATATTTTTTCAAGAATGAATATGTATTCATAAATCACATGCTGTCACATTCACATCATGAATGGACCATAATCATTTATATGTGCTTTACAAAATCTCATATCAAATCGATGATAAATATTAGTTTCATAGAGTGAAGGATTATTTTGAGAATCATTATTGTTCTCATTACCACAACGATGACGATTATAATTTCGTCTACTGCCACGTCCACATCAAATGATACATTCATAGTAATAATTTTATCTTTTTCAGACTTATCACATACTACTATCACATTCTCTTAAGGGAATGAGAATGAAGCTAATTCAATGGGATGTATTTTCAATTCTTTGCCCACAATCATACATGAATTTGATCATGGCTAGGCATAAAATTTTTACCACTTTGGGTGGT
This sequence comes from Nicotiana attenuata, assembly GCF_001879085.1. Classification (NCBI taxonomy): domain Eukaryota; kingdom Viridiplantae; phylum Streptophyta; class Magnoliopsida; order Solanales; family Solanaceae; genus Nicotiana; species Nicotiana attenuata. The sequence goes on along the minus strand of NW_017670370.1, from coordinate 219,746 downwards.
TATAATTTCTTTCAAACTCCATTAAAGTTATAGTCAAAATTTATTGAAGGAATATTGAAGGTAAAATACTTACCTTAAATCTAGAATTTAATCATGAAGGAAGTTCATGGAACAATTGACAATCATTATGCTCAATCCTAAAGTTTCTATCCAATTGGTTAGAGTCTCGTGCTGATAACGTGTTATGAAATAATAAAGAAGAATATTGCAAAGAAAGAGACAGAGAGAATTCTTATTGATTTGGGATGATTTACAATAGAATATGACCCCTCTATTTATAGGAAAAGAGCGACTTAACTACCAAGTAAGATCCCTAAATTTTTTTTAAAATATAGACTTCACCATAAATAAAATACTATTTATAACAAAAGCTAAATAGTACCATAAGTCTATATCTTTTTGTTTGTTACTAAATTTTTGACTCGAAATAGAAGGGACCCAAAACGAGGAGAAAGTGCAAATGTACGTCTTTTTAAGTCTATACTCTAGCACTAATGACTAAATGGAAATTTCCTACTAGTTTCCTTTGCTGATGAGTCATTCTCTGTTCTAAACGTAATATTAAGAGATACGTCACATGTCATCTGATGATAATGCTCCAGTTTAGGAGTCTAAGGGGATGGTCAACGATGTTTAAAATTAGAACAAAAAAGCACGCCTCTAATAATTGTTATAAAATATTGTGTTTCTATAAATATTTGTCACTGCTATGAAGCTAAAACTTCCAATCAAGATTCCGGAACAGAGTGAGGCTTCTTTTAGTGGTAGAGTAACTTCACCATTAACAAATAATTTCAAAGTTAGAATCAAAGAGTAAGTAGGAATAGTGTTGATCAGAATTTTCATCCATGGAATTTAAAAAATAAAAAAGTAAATACGCGACAAATTCAAGAAAATTTAACATTTAATATTTGTACATAAAGAAGTTAACCTGATATACAACATGTAATTTTCGACGATGGGCTCCTAAGATCCGCTGGTCCTGCTGATCATGATAAAATATAGGATTGAAATCTCAAAATTCGGAAGTTTCTTTTTGCATATTATATTGGTAATTCAATATGCAAAGTCCATGATTATAAATTGTTTGCTAGTCTCTCTCAATCTTTCTTTCCTTAAAAGAATAATCGAAGTAGAATTAACGTTAGCACTAGTATGGTCAAAACTCTAAAGTCAAGAGTCATAACAAGATGGTGGTTGGAATTTGCTAATCCCAAAGCCATGTTCATATCTAGTCAAAGGCAACTAGTCAGAGTCTATTGAGTAATAAAGACTATCCGACATTGAACTTTGTAAATAAAAAGGAGAAAATTTTCGACTTTGTTAGATATCCTATTGTTGATCAAACACACTTAAAAAAGATCGAATCATCTTGGACTATATCAACTTGACTTTCACCCGAAACATGACCGAAGAATTACGGTCCTTGTCACGTTGCCCAACACTCCAACCGAAAATAGCACAGGTTTAAAGTTCTTATCCGGTCAAGTCCATGTTGTACATAACTTGAAAGAGAATTTTTAGCTTTTAGTCTATTATTAAAGACACACATCTAGGGTTTTTATTATTTTCTTCTCTCTTCGTTCGCACCACACTAAATTCTCTCCCTACAGCCTCTCGCTTCTTTCTGTCTAACCCACATAGATCCCCTCTTCCTCTCTTAACCTAGCCCCTGCTATTCTCCCTCCCCCTACGCGGTTCTGCCATCAATGGCTCGAAGAAGGATCAGGCTCCTCCTCCGTGTCCAAGCCCGTCAAGTCTAATGGTGGCAAGCGGAAGAAAATTGAAGATTTTGAAAGAAAAATAAAAATACACACAGATTTGAAAATAAATAGCTCTCAAACTTAATTTGCACTAAAAAATAATCACCAATTTGGAAGATTTTGAAGTTTGAAATTCAGATCATTATTGTTATGACCTTGAAGTCTCAGATTTGAAACTGGGTGTATCTTGTGTGGGTGTTGAATTCGGAATCGTTGGCGCAAAGTTGTTAACCTATTGACGAGTTGAATCATCCAATACCTTCTGCTACAACTCGAAGTTTGGATAAAAAATTATACTATGTAGCAGTTTAGTTCTGCTGAATAACGAAGGCATGCAACAACCCTCCATACTATGAGGCCAATCTGGCCTAGACACACGTTGAAATAATTAACGGCAGAATTCAAGGATTACTGGATCAATAGGAGGTTTGAACCTTAAAGTGAAGGGTAGGTATAGACAAAAAAAAAAACCGGCACGATAGGAAGTAATTCTCTGGTTGGCACCAGGAACTAAAACTAGGAAATCTTGTTTCCAGTGACACTCTCTACGAACCAGGGAAAGAAGACCAGTAGTGATCAAACTCGGATAAAGGTCAGCAGAATTGAGGGAGGCCATGGAAGAAACTTGATTTCTTATGGTTTCACGATCAGCTACAAAAGAAAATTCTTGAGGAACAATCTCTGCAACTGTCGGTTCACGCACAGGATCAGCTAAATCTCTATTTTTAGAAGAAGATCTAGGGGTTAAAGGAGCCCTAGGCCTAGAAGAAGATGGTTTTATAGCTCTACTCTGAGAAGAAGAACCATGGTTAGATATTGAACCAAGACTAAGAAACGTACCACCCCTCCTGCTTCTAGTGGGAGCATTAGAAGGAACAAACTCATCAACAATCACAACCTTGCGAGGGTCTGGGGAAGACATGATTGTCCATAGAAATACAGAAGAAATATGCAGAAAGATACAAAGCAGGAATACGATGATGGATATTGAAGAAGAAAGACTCTAAGAAATCAAAAAAGAATGTTTATAAGGAAACACGATCATTGTTAAAGTTGGTCAATATGAAGCGTCATAATGGAACTGTCACTTCCTGACTGACGCGACCGCAGAAAAACCCTAAAAAGCACTGAGAAACTGTAGCATTAATCGTTAGAAGCTACATGGCATAGGCATTAAATGGATGTGATGTACGTCGCATCGGTTCTAAGGAGACATGATTATATCTGAAAAACGGCGACAAAGAATTCCTGCCATAAAAGCTTTTCACTTCCGGAATATTTAGTTGAGAATATTCAGAAAGTGGGGGGACTATCTGTATTGGTGGAAAAAAGGCATTACACGTGGAATGTTAGTATGCTGACGAAGCATGACGCGTGGAGCAGTGATATAGAGACAAGTGGCATTCTCAATTAATAGAATTAATTTAGAGAGGAAGGCACGTGAGAAACACCCACGAGACAGTACAGAGAAGAGAACCGGGGCCGACAGTTATCAAAGAAGAGGCGAGGACGGAATGAATAACGATCAAAAAGAAGGAAAGATACATGAACCAGAAGTAAATAAGGAAGGGGAATCAGAACAGTTATAAGGCATTCATAGCAATAAATACGCCAATTACGGCTATCTGTGGTAATGGGCAACCAATACAATTAATACCCATGATAAACCCAAATTATTTGAGAAAACCGTTGTGATTGTATACTCCTATATAAGGATACATAGTTTTATTTGTAAGGACAAGTTCCAAGTACTATTGAAATACATTCTATAATTCTTTGCTTTACAACCTTGATTTTAAGGATTGATTATTGGATTATTCCTTATTTCTCTTTGCTAATTCTCTTTATAATTTTCACTATTTTGCAAATAGCTGAGCGGGAAAGTGGAGTAAAACTTGGTTATCAGTAACCCGTTTTCTTCTAAATCTAAGCTTCGAGAAAAAATCTATTTTCGGTTAAACACCAACCCGATATAATATATTTTTTAAAACTATTAGAAAACGTATTTATTATAATATAATTTATATTATTTTCTTTAACTTTGTCATAGTTTTTATTTTTTAACATGAGATTTGAGCTTATAATTTACGCCCATAACTCATATATGTCATTAACGTACGAGAAAAAGCCCAAATCAAACTAATTTATCCTCGGGTATTGAAGTTATATTTTAGCAATTACTCTTTGCCATATATTTTTGCAATTGCCCTTGGATTTAAGTGTCGAAATTGGTGGAAAGTAGAAGCATACCAACTTGATCCATGATTTTATTTATTTCTAGTGATATACATCTGATTTTGTGTTAATAAGCTAGTTTTAACGGGGATTATTTATATATATTATTGCTTTTTTTTAGAAATTCTAAGGTTGCCGAAGAACTCCCATACTACATGATTGTCTTTGACACCAGCTATTTTTAAGAGCTGTCATGGTATTTTATTTGGAAGTACTCTCAAAAATCTTATTCCAAGCAGTGGCGGAGTCAGGATTTCCGCTAAGGGGGTTCAAAAAAGAAAAGTTAAAAAAATTTGTAACTACTGAAATTGAACCAATGACCTTACAAAGGTTTTGTACCCCCTTGACCACTAAGCTATTCTTTTGGGCTATGTCAAGGAGATTCAAAACAAAATATATAAAGGTAAAAAATATTTTGCCTTATGTATACGCTGTAACTTTTCGGCGAAGGGGGTTTGGGTGAACCCCCTTCCCCCCCTAAATCTGCCCCTGATTCCAAGGAACAGATGTGTCTGACTCAGATTTTGTTAGGCTTACTGTAAGATGAGGCACTTAGAACCACAAAAACCGAGAAACCCAAAAAATCCGAGAAAACGAGAAACCCGAAGTTGAAAATCCCGACTATTATTTGTTATGTTTGGTTTATAAATAGGGAAAATCACGCGACACATCAAACATATATACTGTATTTACCATTCGTGGCTATACTTTTAGTAAATTTATCATTCGTAGCTTTATTTGAATTTTATAGCAAATCCATGAAATAAGAGATTAATTATTTTGAACTGAAACAAATGAGCAATAAGCTCTCGTAGCTCAATTGATTAGAGTGCCTGCTTAGTTAGTGGAAGTCTTGAGTTCAACTCTCAACAAGAGCATTTTATTTTTATATATTTCTATTTTCTGCATTGGTTGTATTCGTTGCGCGAACGAATACAATCGATACCCCCATGAATACAGTCGATACAAGTTGTATCCTTTATATACGCCTTTGTATTTTCCTTGGTTATAATTGATACATGTTGTATTCGTCGCGCGGATGAATACCAATTGCGCAAACGAATACAGTTGATACAATTTGTATTCATTGCGCGAACGAATATAGTTGACACAAGTTGTATTCGTTGCGTGTTTGAATACAAGTAATACAAACTGGTAATAATTGAACAGTATCTACGAATGGTAACTAGACAAACAATAGTCATTAGTATCTAAATTTGTCATGACCCAAAATCTCACCACATACGTCGTGATGGCACCTAGTCTCTAAGATTGGGTAAGCCGATTACTTCAATAATTAAGCCAATTTAACAATGATAATTCAAAAAAGAGTTTAATATGAAACGAGCTACGGGGCAATAAACATACAACCTCCCAAGACTAGGTAATACAGAGTCACGAACTCTAGCTAAATACCTGGAAAGATCTCAAAGATCGAAATACGATATTGTTTAAGTAACAAGCTGACAGTACAATGAAAGGAAAGGACTCCAAGGGACTACGACGACCAAGCAGCTCTACCTTGAATCCTCGCAATCAATAAGCTAACTCTGCCCAAGTTCGATGTCTCTAATACCTGGCTCTGCACAAAAATATGCAAAAGTGTAGTTTGAGTACACCACGATCGGTACCCATTAAGTATCAAGACCAACCTCGATGGATGAGTGACGAGGTACAATTCAAGTGTCACGATCCAAAATCCAAACCGTCGTGATAGCACCCAACCCAACACGCTAGGTAAGCCAATTAACTATAAAACACAATATAATAATACCGATTTGAATCAAAGATGAGATAACTAAAATTTTATACAACTCCCCAAGGACTGGTAGTACAAATCATGAGCATCTAAGATTTAGATTTCTTTACAAAAACTGAATAGAAATATTTACAACAGCTGTTTGAAATGTAAATGAACAGAATATGAATCTAATACTACCAAGGACTAGTGATAGCCATAACTGTAACGCTGTTACATCTTTCGATCCAAATCCCTCCGTAAGCAGCAACATCAACATCCAATATCTGCACGCAAGGTGCAGAAGTGTAGTATGAGTACAACCGACCACATGTACTCAATAAGTAACAAACGTAACCTTAGGTTGAAAGTAGTGACGAGCTGGGACAAGGGTCAGAGTCCAGCTCCAATAACCAGCAACAGTTCATAGCAATATAATAAAGATGGTACACTCAGCTCTTTCACAGTTATGGAAAATAGGCATGCTTTTCAAGTATACGGTAGATCCCAAATCTTTCATCGGAAACCCCAAAAAATATATCGTAATGACCCGAACGGTCATTTTTCTTTCTAGAATCCTGTTCCCCTCAATAAGACTCCCCATATGTTCATTTACTGTTCAATGACTTGCGGGGATGGTTAGTTCGGGATTTGGAAGAGTTCGAGTTGAAATCAAAACTCTTGGTTCCTTAAGGTTAGCAAAAAGGGCTAAGTTTGACTTTGGTCAATGTTTCGAGTAAACAACCTCGAAATCAGGATTTGACGGTTCCAATAGGTTCGTATGATGATTTCGTTCTTGGACATATGTTCGGAGCAGGTTTTGGATGACCCGGGAACGTTTTGGCGCCTAATATTAGAAGTTGGCATTTTGGGATAAATTTCTTAAGTTTGAGTCATAGAGGACTTTTGTGTTATCGACGTCCCTTTAGGATTATGAGCCTGGGAATAGCTTAAGGTGATTCTGGACTTAGGAGCGCGACCGGATTTGGATTTGGAGGTCCGAATGTCGTTTCGGGGTCATTTGGCGAAAGTTAGATATTTGAAGGTTTTTAAGAAGTTTGACCGGTAGTGGACTTTTGATATCGACTTCGGATTTTGATTCCAGAAGTTGGATTTGGTACGTAATGTCACTTAAGACTGGCACGCAGAATTTGGCATCATTCCGAGTAATTTAAGTACGTTTCGGCGCATTAGGAGTAAGTTAGAAAAACTTGAAGTTCATATTTTTGATTCAATTGGTTTGGGTTGTGATTCTTAGTTTTAATGTTGTTTTGTGCATTTTGAGAGTTCGAGTAGTCTGTTTTATGATTCCAAACTTATTGGTATGTTCGGGCGGGGCCCCGGGGGCCCCGAGTGTTAACCGGACTAGGCTCGGCCAAGAATTGAACTTGGGAGCAACAGCTGAAGCTCCCAGCTTCTGGTGTAAATGCACCTGCGCTTGGCCAGTCGCAGGTGCGAGCCTCGATCCGCAAAAGCGGACCAGCAAAGAGGGGGCCAGTTGTAACGACCCGACCGGTCATTTTGCTTTCTAGAACCCCGTTACTCTAAATATGACTTCTCGTACTTGCTTTTACTGATTTATGACTTACGGGGATGGGTATTTCGGAATTTGGAAGAGTATGGGTTGAAATCGGAACACTTGGTTCCTTAAGGTTGGCTTAAAAGGCCAAGTTTGACTTTGGTCAACATTTTGAGTAAACGACCTCGGAATCGAGATTTGATGGTTCCAATAGGTTCGTATGATGATTTTGGACTTGGGCATATGTTCGGATTGGGTTTTGGATGACCCGAGGGCGTTTCGGCGCCTAATAGTGAAAGTTGGCAATTTGAGCAAATTCCATAAGTTTGGGTTGAAATGGATTTTTACATTCTAGGCGTCCGTTTGGGATTTCGAGCCTGGGAATAACTCTGTATGGTGATTCTAGACTTAGGAGCGCGTCCGGAAGTGGATTCGGAGGTCCGTAGGTCGTTTCGGAGTTATTTTGTGAAAACTTAGAACTTGAAGTCTATGGACTGTTTGGCCGAGGGTGGACTATTTGATATTGGGTTCGGATTTCAGTTTTGAAAGTTGGTGTAGGTCCGTAATGTCATTTTAGACTTGCACGCAAAGTTTGGCGTCACTCCGAGTTGATTTGATAGGGATCAGACGCGCGGAAGTGTTTTAGAAGTTCTTAGAGTTCATGCGTAAATTCATGTGTTTTGGCGTCCAATTCATGGTTTTTGATGTTATTTCGGTGTTCCGATCGCGCGATCAAGTTCGTATGATATCGTTAGGCTTATGTGAGTATTCGGTGTGGAGCCCCGAGGGCTCGGGTGAGTTTTGGACGTGTGGGAGGAGTTAAAACACACCAGATTTTCTGGTGTTCTTGACACCAGTTGCAGGTCTCGCAAATGCAAGAGATTGTTCGCAAATCCGAACCTCGCATTTGCGATGATGGCTTCACAATTGCGATGAAGCCCGACCCAGGCAGTATTCGCATTTGCGACACTTTTGCCGCATTTGCAATCCTAGCAGAAGTTGCATTTGGGACTCTTTGGTCGCATTTGCGACCCCAGCAGCTGAAGCCCAGGCTTCGCATTTGCGAGGCTTTTGTCACATTTGCGACCCTCGCATTTGCGAACCTGGTGTCGCAAATGCGACATCAAAGGGCTGTGTCCAGCTCTTTTAATGCGGGACTTAGGCCATTATTTCATTTCAGTTCATCCTCTTAGGTGCTTTTTGGAGATTTTGGAGAGGGTTTTCACCTAGAACTTTGAGGTAAGAAATTTCTACATAACATGAGTTAAATACATAGATTATGGGTAGATTAACATGTAAAAATTAGGAAAAATCAAGGGTTTAGGTGAAAACCTAGGGTTGTGACAAAAATGAGATTTAACCACGACATTTGTTATGGAATTTAGTAGAAATCATATATTTGTGTTCCTAAGGTTATGGGTAACAACTTCCTTAAAAATTTCCGAAATCCGAGCATGTGGGCCTGGGGGTGAATTTTAGGAATCTTGCAATTTAGGAATCACTTAAATGGTGGAATTATGAACTTTTGAGCATTGATTGATTAGTTTATGTAATGTTTGACTAGTTTCTAGTCGTTTGGCGTCAAATTTGGAGGTTTGAGCGCGTTCTTGAATTGGGAAGTAGGCTTTGAGACGAGGTAAGTCTCCTTTATAACTTTGTAAGAGGGAATTAACCCCATAGGTGAATTAAATAAATGTATGTACCTATCTATGGGGCCTACGTACGTACGTGGTGACGAGAGTCCGTACGTAGCTACTATTTTGTTATTGTCCGGGTAGTTTAGGACCCGTATCATGCTATATTTGAAATACTTGCATCCTTACTTGCTATTATAATCACTTAAGTCATGCTGAAAATTTGTAAAATAATTATAAAAGGCTGTACTCACTTACTTAAGGATTTGTATGAAATACATGACTGTAAATGGACAATGTGTGCTTTCTTGAAAATAAATTGTTATTTGTGGATCAGGCCGAGTGCCTCAGTAGTAAATAGATACATCTATGGTTCGCGTCGTTCTATCCTCCGGCAGTGCATATTTTGATATGATGTTGGACCGGGCTGTACGACCTCGGCATAATTGCGCATGTTAATTATTTAGAATTCTCTGTGATTCATACTGCTTAAATGCCTTGAAATGTAAGTGTTTAAATGATATGAGTGAAATTGAAATCATATTTATGAAACAAGAACTCATCACTTCCTGTTATTAAACTGTCATTATTATTCATGATATCCATGCTTAGCATAACACTTAAATTATATTATTGTTGTCCCTAGTAAGTGTCAAGTCGACCTCTCGTCACTACTTCTTCGAGGTTAGACTGGATACTTACTGGGCACATATTGTTTATGTAATCATACTACGCTTCTGTACTTAATTGTATAGGATCTGAGGCAGGTGCATCTAGTTACCCGCCTAGCGCGCATACTTGATCTTGGACTGAGACATCACGGTGAGCTTCCCCCTTTTCGAGTTGTTCAGCAGCATGCGGAGTTCCTCTTTTGTTTATACCTGTCTATTCTATTTCAGACAGTAAGATAGTCATCTTTTTATATTCTGCTAGTTGACCACACACTTGTGACACTAGATCTTGACACTTATTAGTAGACTTGACTTTTGGGTTGTATTTCTATAATTACGACTTCTTCTAGTTGTTCCCGTTTTGCATGCCTTAAAAATTCGTTATTATCAAATGCGTTAACCTTAAGTAAAGTTAAATATTGGGATTTCTTAAATAAAAATGGGAAATTCATTAGTTGGTTAGTGTTGGCTTGCCAAACAATGGTGTTGAGCGCCACTACGACCTATAATGGAATTTGGGTCGTGACACTAGTGACCGCATAAGCGGGCCAGAGACCGCACCTGCAAAGGCGTAGGTGCGAAGAAACCAACGCAAAAGCGGCCCTTGATGGGGTTGAGGGACTCCGCAGAAGCGGACTAAGCACCGCAGGTGCGGTACCGCAAATGCGGCCAAGGTACCACAGGTGCGAAAATCGCTGAAGGCAGTGGGTTGTTTTAAGTCAGGGTTTGAACATTTTTGCTCATTTCTTACACTTCTTGGGGCAATTTTGGATCTGGTTAGAGAGGGATTTTCATCAACTAATTGAGGTAAGTAATTTCTACCTAATGTGGGTTAAATACATAGTTTATGGGTAGATTGTAACATGTAAATTGGTAGAAATTGTGGGTTAGATATAAAAACTTAGGGTTTTGGAAAAACTGGAATTTAACCACGAAATTTTGTTATGGAATCGAGTGAAAATTATATATTTGAGTTTGCGAGGCTATGGGTAACAACTTTCTTTGAAAATTTTCGGAATCCGGGCATGTGAGCCCAGGGATGAATTTTAGGAACTCTTGAACTGGATTGGGTAATCGCTTTAATAGTTAGGATATGAACCTTTGAACATGTATTGACTATTTTATATAACATTTGACTAGTTTCGAGTCGTTTTGCACCTAATTGAGGGTTTAAAGCACAATTTTGGACCGGAAAGTAAGCGTTGAGACGAGGTAAGTCTCTTTTCTAACTTGTTAGAGGGAATTAACCCCATAGGTGAATTAAATTAATGTGTGTTTCTATTTGTGGGGGCTACGTATGCACGAGGTGACGAGAGTCCGTAAGTAGCTACTAATTATGCTTATGTCCGGGTAGTCTTAGGTTTACACCATGCCTTGTTGACATCGTTATTTGATTATGCTTATTAATTACATTGAATAAGAGCTAAGATTGAGGATTTCAAGATTTAAAGTTCCAAATTTTGATTTCTTATTTTTGGAAAGAATTGAAGAAATATTATGATAATTTTTGAGAAATCTATGTTCACTCGCGTCACAAGTATTTTTCCGCGAGCGAGGTAAATTCAACTATTCTCATGGGAGCGGGTCGTTCGCCCTGGCAGGTTAATAGATGTATCTATGGTTCGTGCCGTTCGATTAGGGGTGTCAAATGGGGCAGGGCAGGTTAGGTCGGGGCGGGGCAAGCCTTGACCTGCTAATATTTTGACCCGCCCTGCCCTGCCCTATTTAGAATTTTTTTAAATTTTGCCCTGCTCGCCCCGCCCTGTCCCGTTTAGGTTCTCTTGTATTTTTTTTCTAATTTATAATATTATGTTTATCTATACTGTATGAGCAGATCCCATCTTCATTATCATGCACTAGTATATTTGTATAGACACATACAATTTTAGCATCCTAACCTTTGTATAGAAACAAAAAAAAAAGTCTCGTGTTACACGAGCGCGCGCGCACACTCTCTCTTGCAAATATTGTCGTGTCAACTGGGCTAAAAGATCAAGATTTTCATCGTACAGTTGCAAGTTAGTTGTGAGAACTATTAAAAAGATTTTCAAATCTGAGTTGGGTTGCTACTGTGAGGGATACAAGTTCATGAAGGAACTGAAGAGGATTTGGAAGACTGCCAGTCTGCATTACAAGAGTTGAAGAAATTTCATATATTTTTGAACAAAAGTCTACTGTTGTACACTCTTGATGTTCAAGTGTCTTAGTTTATTATCCCTGGGGTGTAAATTACATTTTTATAATGATGAGTATATATTTGGTAGAATACTTTCATTTTATAGATTAAGGTTGCCTTTTCAGGAACCATATTCACTTCGTACTAGCTAGACACACATCAGACAATATGTACATGTATTCCTACTCAACCCCATCATGGAAATGTACGTTTTTGCACAATCAGTCAATCCTGTAAGTTGTAATCACTTGACAAACACAGTCTATTAACCATGAAGAAAAAACTGGGAGTTTTACAAGGAACATTTAACTGCTACAAGTAGGCCGAAACCATACTTAAATTCAAACAGTACCAACAGCAATAAAAACAGATACTATAAATTGAAATAGTAGCTATGTGAAAATCCAAATTTGAGAGGAACAAAAGGGATGTAAGCATGTCAAGGGTCTCATAGTTGCGATAAACCACTTGAATCCGGCTCGTCCTCTTCATCAAGCAATGTTGGACATGAAACTTGATCAACGGTTGAAGTCAAACCTAAAAGAAAAAGATGCATAGTTCAATGTATCAATATAGTATTAAACAATTGAATACCTATTAAGACAATAATGAGAAAATTACTTACCATTTAAGTCATTCCATAACCACGTGCGAGCACATATTAAAGCTTCCAAAGTAGTGGAGTGGAGTCTACTCCAATGCGGGCTAATCAACCTCCCACTAGTGCTAAATGCCGATTCTGAAGCAACACCAGACACGGGAATGGCTAAGAGATCATAACAATTGGATCGAACTTCTTGAATTTTAGTTGAAGCTTCTTCACCATAAATTAGTGGAAGAAAGAACTCTACCAACCTTATCTTGTACCTTGGATCAAAGATTGCAGCTACTCTCATCAAAATATGCACATCATCCCAATATTTTTTAAATTTCAACAACATGGCAGATGTCATATCGCTAATCAAAGGATTAAGCTCTTTCACCCAAGCTTCCAATTCTAGTTTAACCAAAGCACCACACAAGGCATCTTTATCATGTGGAGCAGGGACATAAGCAAATCTCAGAATATGACTTTGAAGCCTCCATGAATCATCAATGAAATGACCAGTAATAGCCATGAACACTTTTTTGTTACTATTGGAAGTCCACATATCAGTTGTTAACTCGTGACTTCCTCCAACAACATAGAATTTTGCGATTTCAAATTGTCAAAGATTTTTATTATGTCATTCTTGATTGTATTTCTGGAAACCATCTTAAACATAGGTTGAAGACTCGCAACAAAGTTCCTAAATCCCACATGATCAACTATAGAGAGTGGATACTCGTGTAAAATAATGGCATGTGCAAGCTTTTTACGTGAAACATCTTGATCAAAATAACCACCCCCGGTATCGCCCTCATTTTGTGCATCTCTTGGCGTATTAGGACACTTAAGCATGTGATCTAACATAGATTTTGTCCCATAATTCCTAGCATTTTTGTACCGGCGATCGCAATACTTACATCACCATATAGAACACCCTTAACCTTCACCGGCTCGAAATGATCCCATGCTCGGGAATATCTCCTTTTTTTCGGTTCAACTTCATCAGGTTGTGAAGGCCGTTGACTCTCATCGTCTAAGGAAATAGCATTAGAAGATGAAGCTGGTAGATTCTCTTCAATTTGAGATGCCATGATTATCTAGTAAAACAAAAACAAAAAATATCACTAAAAACTGATATTTAGAAACACAAGTCACTTCACACACCAAATACTAAACAAACTCATAATAGAAAGTTGAAACAAAACAAAGATTTAAGGCATAGAAAATGGTATTCTGCAAACAACTTATTTTGGTCGTCATTAGTATTAAAGACGTAATTAAGTTATTAGAATCAGTCACTTCTACTTCTAATACATGATCATACATGATACAACATTCCTTTAATTTCCTGTGATATGAATGGGCATTTTGATAGCAAGAACAGAGACAAAATGAAGACAACACTATTAAGCAAAAACAGAGAATAAAGAGTCAACAAGTTGAGATAAGAGAAATTATTTTTCTGCACTATTCTCGCAGATTTTTATAGTCAAAAGATGCAACAAACTTAAGAAAGAAATTTGTTTCTTAAGTATAGGCATAGAACTAACTTTGTCCCTTATTTATATTATTAAATGTAAACCATCCCTTATCTCTTTCTGTGTGACTAAATTTGTAGTCCAGAAACAATTTCTTATTGTTACATAGGAACTAAAAAACTAATAGTACTACCTAAATGGTTGTTTCTTTAGGAAAAAAAAAGAATGATGAACAATGAAGAAGCAGATAGATTTCCCTCATATTGATCCTAATTCATGCTATGCCGTGTGTTGAGAATAACTAACGAGCATCTTCTTACATTTCTCTTTTACTCATTTTCCTTCTCATGGCTATAATAATACTGAAACCCAGCAATTAGATAACTCTATGCATCGGCAACCCAATATATCAATAACAAAATTAAAAAAAAGGGCAGCCCGATGCACTAATCTCCCAACAGAATATAGAATCAGAGAAACCAAGTAGCAACAAAATCGAGTCCGAACCTGACAAATAAAGACCAGAAGACCTGGTCCAAGGTAGTTCTTCTCCAAAAAAGGTTTGTTGATCAGCGAACCACCATTACTAGGCCGGAAAAGACCAGTGGTCGTGACAAAATGAATTGAAATTATTAGAGAAAAAAGAGAACTGTGTACTTATTAGATATTTACCTGGATTTGCTGGAGGAAGAAGAATCGAAGAAGGTTTGAGGAAGAAGAATCGAAGATTCGCAGCAGTTCAAAGAGGAAGAAGAATCGCATGAGAGATTGAGAGTTTCTGACTGAGTGACTTCTGAGTTTGGAAATTAGGTTTTAGGCTTTTAGCGTTTAGGAATTTAAGATTTGGGGGTACGCCGTATGCGGGTCTAACTTATTTTGACCCGACCCAGCTATTAACTCGTATGTGCCCTACCCTGCCCTGGCCTATTAAAAATTTTCAAAAATAACAATTTGACCTGCCCTGCTCCATTAAATTCTTTCCCTGCCCCGCCTCATTTAAGGTTATCCCTGCCCCGCCCTGCCCCATTAAATTCTTTCCCTGCCCCGCCCTATTTAAGGTTATCCCTGCCCCGCCCTGCCCCAATTGCCATCCCTACGTTCGATCCTCGGAAGTGTACAATTTATATATTCGAATGTTGGATCGGGCCGTACGACCTAGGCATAACTCATGCATAATAACACTTAGAGCCCAATTATACTTGGTATTGTTTAATCAGCTTGAGAGGTTAAATTGTTAAATGATGGAAATTTACTTGAAAATTATTATCAGTAAATAATGGTTTTGTTTATTTCTTGTTATTGAGTTTTACAGTTTCATTATATACCCCACCTTTATTTAGAATTTCCATTATTTTATTGTTAGCCTATAGTAAGTGTCGGAGTCGACCCCTCGTCACTACTACATCGAGGTTAGACTAGATATTTATTAGTACATGTTGTTTATGTACTCACGCTACACTTCTGCACTAAATGTGAAGGATCTGAGGCAGGTGCATCTCGATATCAGTCCGGCGTGCATCCTTTATTTCCACAAGACTCTGCGACGAGTTGCCTTTTGAGCCCGTTCTGCAGCAGCCGAAGTCTTTCTTTTGCTTGTATTTTATGTCTATTTCACTTCAGACAGTAGTGTGTATTCTTTTGTATATTCTACTAGCAGCTCATACACTTGTGACACCAGGTCAAAATTAAGCTAATAGAAACATGATGATTTTTGGGTTATTTTACTTATCTCATTTGCTCATAAAATTAGTTATCTCTCATTTTATTAAATTTTCACTTCTTACTTATGAACTAATTAAAACTCAGGTATTTCTAAATTGTTAAAAGAAGCAATCATGTGGTTAGTTCACTGTTGGCTTGCCTAGCAATAACGTCGGGCGCCATCACAGCCTATCGGAGAAATTGGATCGTGACAATATGGTATTAGAGCACTAGGTTCACGTAGGTCTCACAAGTTATGAGCAGGCCTAATTGAGTCTTGCGGATCGGTGCGGAGACATCCGTACATATCTTCTAGAGGCTATAATGTGTTAGGAAACTACTCTTTCTTCATCTCTTATTGTGCAGTTGATGTTATACTAAGTATCTTTCTCTTATTCTCTCACAGATGGTGAGAACGCGCACGACGAATGTTCCAGACCCGGGAGAAGCTGCTCCCCCTATTGCTAGAGACCGAGGCAGAGGCCGAGGGAGGGCACCAGCCCGAGGTAGGAGACGAGGACGTCCTAGAGCTTCCCCAGCTATACCACTAGCTGATCCAGTAGAGGATCCCATTAATGAGGAGCAAGACGAGGTGCCTGCAGCAGAGCCTGCCCCGGTAGATTTCATGTCAGCACCGAGCTTTCAAGAGGTTATGGGCCGTATGATACGGTTCATGGATACTATGACCCAAGTTGGTTTATTTCCAGTAGACCCAGCCACATCTCAGGCTAGAAGAGGACTACAGACCCCTACTGCTCAGGCTCCTGGGCATGCAACTGTTGTATATCAGACCTCGGGCACACTACCCGTGGGCGAAGCCCAGCCAGTGGCAATAGCCGTACCTGAGCCTAGACCAGCTACGACCAGCGAGCCGTAGAAGCTATTGGACAGATGGACTAGGCTACACCCTCCTATCTTCGGAGGTGAGCGGCAGAGGATCTCCAGGACTTTATTGATCGACGCAGATACAAATTGCACAACATGAGTATATTAGAGTCCCACGAGGTGGATTTCACTGCTTTTTATCTAGAGAGCAGGGCCCGTAGATGGTGGCAGTCTTATCTTCTGGGCAAGCCAGCAAGTTCTCCTCCCATGACTTGGGATCAGTTCACACGTACCTTTCTGGATAGGTATATCCCACCCTCTTAGAGGGAAGAGTTATGTTTTCAGTTTGAGGAGCTCCAGCAAGGTTAGATGTCAGTGACCTCTATAAGGCGAGGTTCTTTGAGTTGTCTTGCCATGTACTTATGATACTTCCTACTGACGTGGAGAGAGTACAGAGGTTTGTTGCTGGGTTGCATTCAGGTATTCACACTACTATGGCCCGAGAGGTTGAGCTGGGGACTTCTTACCATATAGTTATGGAGATAGCTCGAAGGATCGAGGGTGTTTGTCAGTGGGGTCGAGAGTAGATGCCGCGAGACAAGCGGTTCCGTTATTCTAGAGGGTTCAATGGTGCTCCGTTTGGGGGAAGAGGTCAGTTTAGGAGAGGTCAGCCTAGCAGGCCCACATATCTAGCACCGCCACCTCCTCTTGGTGCTCTAGTGCGACCTTATTTCTGCGCCATGCCAAAGAGTACCTATCGCCCACCAGCTATTCAAGGTTCTTCTAGTGGGTATTCAGGCCACCAAGGTCAGACTTCAGAGCAGCAATCTACCTCTCCGAGGGGTTGTTACGAGTGTGGGGATCCTGGCCACATGAAGAGGTTTTTCCCCAGGCTTCGGAGCAAGGCACCGTAGCAGGGTCAACAGCCCATGATTATAGCACCAGCCATCCAGCCGCCCATAAGCAGAGGGCAGGCGGGTAGGGGCCGTCCTAGAGGTGGGGGCCAGCCAGTTACAGGTCAGTCAGGTGGAGGCCAACCAGTCGGCGCTCTAGTTAGGTTCTATGTTTTTCCGGCCAGACCAGATACGGTGGCCTCAGATTCCGTGATCATAGGTATTATTTATGTCTGCCGTAGGGATGCTTCGGTAATATTTGATCCAGGGTCTACCTATTCATATGTGTCATCCCTATTTGCTCATTTCTTGGATGTTCCTCGTGAGTCCTTCGGCACTCCTATTTATGTGTCCACTCTTGTGGGTGATTTTGTTGTTGTGGATCAGATCTATCGGTCCTGTGTTGTCATATTTCTGTGGTTACGAGACTAGAGCGATTCTTCTGTTGCTTGATATGATCGACTTTGAGGTCATCCTGGGCATGGACTGGTTATCTCCATACCACGCCATCCTTGATTGCCATGCCAAGACTGTTAGGTTGGAGTGGAAGGGTTCGTCTGTTAGTACATCTAGTCGGGTTATCTCTTTTCTGAAGGCTCGACACATGGTCGAGAAGGGTTTTTTGGCTTATCAAGCTTATGTTCGAGATAATACTGCAGAGACTCCGGCAATTGATTTAGTGCCCGTAGTCTGGGAGTTCTCCGATGTGTTTCCTTCTGATCTTCCAGGCATGCCACCAGATCGTGATATCGATTTTTATATTGATTTTGCTCCAGATAGTCAGCCTATATCTATCCCATTGTACCGCATGGCTCCGAAAGAGTTGAAGGAGTTGAAGGAACAGCTTGAGGAGTTTCTAGAAAAGGGGTTTGTCAGACCAAGTATGTCATCTTGGGGTGCACCAGTGTTATTTGTGAAGAAGAAAGATGGGACTATACGGATGTGCATTGAGTACCGCCAGTTGAACAAAGTTACCATTAAGAACAAGTACCCGTTGCCGCACGGATGATTTGTTTGACCAGTTGCAGGGTGCTTGGGTGTTCTCTAAGATCGACACGAGATCGGGGTACCATCAGTTGAAGATTCGGGACTCGGATATTCCGAAGACTGCTTTCTGGACTAGATACGGCCAATATGAGTTTCTAGTGATGTTCTTTGGCTTGACCAACGCCCCAACGACGTTTATGGATTTGATGAACAGGGTGTTAGGCCATATATTGATTCGTTTGTCATTGTCTTCATTGATGACATTTTGATCTACTCGCATAGCATAGAGGATCACGAGCAGCATTTGAGAGTGGTGCTTCAGACTTTGCGGGAACAGAAGCTATATGCTAAGTTCTCCAAGTGTGAGTTTTGGATAGATTATGTAGCATTCTTGGGGCATGTTGTATCAGGCGAGGGTAATAAGGTGGATCCCAAGAAGATTGAGGCAGTTCAAAGTTGGCCTAGTTCCACTACGGCGACTGAGATCAGGAGCTTCTTGGGGTTAGCAGGTTATTATCGCCGATTTGTGGAGGGCTTCTCATGTATTGCAACCCCTTTGACTAGATTGACCCAGAAAAGTGCTCATTTCCGTTGGTCCGATGATTGTGAGGCGAGCTTTAAGAAGCTCAAGACAGCTTTGACTACAACACCTGTTCTAGTGTTGCCTTCCGGTTCGGGGATGTATACTGTGTATTGCGGCGCTTCACACGTCGGTTTGGTTTGTGTATTGATGCTGGAGGGGCGAGTTATTGCATATGCTTCACGTCAGCTGAAGACCCATGAGAAAAATTACCCTGTGCATGATTTAGAGTTAGCCGCGATTGTTCATGCTCTTAAGATCTGGAGGCATTATCATTATGGGGTGTCCAGTGAGGTTTACACTGATCATCGCAGCTTGCAGCATTTGTTCAAGCAGAGGGACCTCAATTTGATGCAACGCAGAAGGCTTGAGTTACTAAAGGACTATGATATTACCATTATTTATCATTCGGGCAAGGCAAATGTAGTCGCGGATGCCTTGAGCAGAAAGACGGAGAGCATGGGTAGCCTGGCATTCATTTCAGCAGAGGAGAGGCCACTAGCTTTGGACAATCAGTCCTTGGCTAATAAACTTGTCAGGTTGGATATTTCAGAGCCCAACCGACTTCTGACATGCGTCGTTGCCCAGTCTTCACTATTTGAGCAGATCAAGGCTCGACAGTTTGACGATCCGCACTTATTAGTTCTTAGAGAGACAGTACTATAGGGTGGTGCCAAGGAGGTTACTATCGGCGAGGATGGTGTTTTGCTACGAAGATGTATCGCGACCTGAGGCAGCATTATTGGTGGCAGCGGATGAAGAAGGACATAATTAAGTATGTTGCGAGGTGTCTAAATTTCCAGCAGGTTTAGTATGAACACCAGAGGCCAGGTGGCCTACTCCAGCAGATAACTACACCTAAGTGGAAGTGGGAGCGCATTACTATGGACTTCGCAGTTGGGTTACCGTGAACCTTGCGAAAGTTTGATGTAGTTTGGGTCATTGTCGACAGGTTGACCAAGTCGGCACACTTCATTCCGGTTGTGACCATGTATACTTTAGAGAGGTTGGCCCAGATTTATATTCAGGAAATAGTTCGGTTGCATGGCGTGCCTGTTTCCATCATATCAGATAGAAGCCCTCAGTTTACTTCACACTTCTGGAGAGCAGTACATAGTGAGTTGGGGACCCGTGTAGAGCTCAGCACAGCCTTTCATCCACAGACCGATGGACAGTCGGAGCAGACGGTTTAGATCTTGGAGGATTTGCTCAGAGCATTTGTGATTGACTTTAGAGGGTAGTGGGATCGATTCTTGCCTTTGGCTGAGTTTGCTTACAACAATAGTTATCAGTCCAGCATCGAGATAACCCCATTGTGGCTTTATATGGTCGGCGATGTCATTCTCCCATCAAATGGTTTGAGCCCGAAAAGGCTAAGTTATATGGTACTGATTTGGTGAAGGATTCCTTGGAGAAGGTAAAGTTAATTCAGGAGTGACTTCGTACAACATAGTCCAGACAGAAGAGTTACGCAGATCAGAAGGCGCGTGATTTATCATTTATGGTGGGCGAGAAGCTTCTCTTGAAAGTCTCGCCGATAAAGGGGATCATGAGGTTCGGGAATAAGGGCAAGTTGAGCCCAAAGTTTATAGGTCCATTTGAGGTGTTGAGACGAGTTGGGGAGGTTGCTTATGTGCTTGCTTTTCCTCCCAGTCCATCGGGAGTTCATCCGGTTTTCCACGTGTCTATGCTCCAGAGGTATCATATCGACTTGTCGCATGTGTTGGACTTCAGCACGGTTAAGCTAGAAGAGAGCCTGGGTTATGAGGAGGAGCCAGTTGCCATTGTTGATAGGCACGCTTGTCAGTTGAGGTCCAAGAAGATTTCTGCGGTAAAAGTTCAGTGGAGGAGCCAACCAGCCAAGGACATGCGGAGCAGACATCCACATTCAGCACTCCAGGTATGATTCTAGACTTGTTCGAGGGCGAACGTTTGTTTAAGAGGTGGAGAATGTAACGACTCGACATGTAGTTTTGCTTTATAGAACCCCGTTTCCCTAAATAAGACTCCCCGTATGTGCTTTTACTGTTTTATGACTTGAGGGGATGGTTAGTTCGGGATTCGGAAGGGTTCGGGTTGAAATCGGAACACTTGGTTCCTTAAGGTTGGCAAAAAGGGCTAAGTTTGACTTTGGTCAACGTTTTGAGTAAACTACCTCGGAATCGGGATTAGACGGTTCCAATAGGCTTGTATAATGATTTCAGACTTGGGCGTATGTTCGGATCGGGTTTTGGATTAACCGAGAACGTTTCCGCGCCTAATATTGAAAATTAACATTTTGGGATAAATTTCTTAAGTTTGAGTCATAGAGGAGTTTTGTGTTATCGAGGTTCGTTTGGGATTCTGAGCCTAGGAATAGCTCCGTATGGTAATTCTGGACTTAGGAGCGCGACAGATGTGGATTTGGAGGTCCGTAGGTGGTTTTGGGGAAAGTTTGAAATTTGAAGGTTTTTGAAAAGTTTGACCAGGAGTGGACTTTTGATATCGGGTTCGGATTCCGATTCCACAAGTTGGATTAGGTACGTAATGTCATTTGAGACTTCCATGCAAAATTTGGCGTCATTCCGAGTAGTTTAAGTACATTTCGGCACATTGGGAGTAAGTTAGAAGAACTTGAAGTTCCTCTTTTTGATTCAATTAGTTTGGGGTGTGATTCTTAGTTTTAATGTTGTTTTGTGCATTCCGAGAGTTCGAGTGAGTCCATTTATTGATTTCAAATATGTTTGGGCAGGGCCCCGTGGGCCCTGAATGTTAATCGGACTAGGCTCGGACCAAGAATTGAACTTGGGAGCAACAACTGAAAAGCTCCCAGCTTCTGGTACAAACGCACCTACACTTGGCCAGCCACAGGTGCGAGCCACGAGCCGCAAAAGCGGACCAGCAAAGGGGAGGCCAGTGAGCGCAGAAGCGGGCCATAGTCCGCACCTGTGAAGACATAGGTGTGAAGCAGCCATCGCAGAAGCGGCCCTCGCTGGGCTTGAAAGACTCGGCAGAAGCGGACTAAGCACCGCAAGTGCGGTACCGCAAATACGGCCAAGGCACTGCAGGTGCGAAAATCGCTAAAGGCAGTGGGTTGTTTTAAGTCGAGGTTTGAGCATTTTTGCTCATTTCTTACACTTCTTGGGGGCAATTTTGGAGCTGGTTAGAGAGGGATTTTCATCAACCAATTGAGGCAAGTAATTTCTACCTAGTGTGAATTAAATACATAGTTTATGGGTAGATTTTATGTATTTCTTGTTATTGAGTTTTACAGTTTCATTATATAGCCCATGTTTATTCAGAATTTCTATTATTTTATTGTTAGCCCATAGTAAGTGTCGGAGTCAACCCCTCGTCACTACTTCTTCAAGGTTAGACTGGATACTTACTGGGTACATGTTATTTATGTACTCACGCTACACTTCTGCACTAAATGTGCAGGATCTAAAGCAGGTGCATCTAGATATTAGTCCGACGTGCACCCTTGATTTCCATGAGACTCTGCGGTGAGCTGCCTTCTGAGCCCGTTCTGCAGCAGCCGAAGTCTTTCTTTTGCTTGTATTTTCTGTCTATTTCACTTCAGACAGTAGTATAGTATTCTTTTGTATATTCTACTAGTAACTCATACACTTGTGATGCCAGGTCTGGGAAATTAAGCTAGTAGACACATGATGATTTTTGGGTTATTTTACTTATTTCATTTGCTCATACAATTATTTATCTCTCATTTTTTTAAATTTTCATTTCTTACTTATGAACTAATTAAAAATCAGCTATTTCTAAATTGTTAAAAGAAGCAATCATGTGGTTAGTTCACCGTTGGCTTGTTTAGCGGTAAGGTCAGGCGCCATCACGGCCTATAGGACAAATTGGGTCGTGACATATATGAGGAAGTTTGAAAATCGTGATTTTTCCTAAAAAGCCTTTCAACAATAAATAAGATGTTTCATTTTCAAATAGATGAGGAAAATACATCTCTATGCCTATATGTCAATATACAGGTGAAATCATGAATGTACCCAAAATCGGGTAGCAGAAGGAAATGCATCTCTATGCATGTATTTCAAGTACACATGTCAAATGCAATGCCTCTCAGTGATGAACTCATGTACTCACACTCTTAGAGTACTCAATCTCACTGTCTCACACTTTCCAGTAATCACGCTCAATCACTCGACACACTCAGTCACTCAGTACTGTACAGGGCAAATCCTGCCCAAATATAATAACTGCTAGCAACTGCGCTCACTTGGAGTGTGCAGACTCCGGAGGGGCTCCTTCAGCCCAAGCTCTATATCCGCACGGACAAATCACGTGTTGCACAGACAACTCACGTGTTTCACGGACAACTCACGTGATATAGTATTAATATCTAGATCCACACGGACAATTCACGTGTTGCACAGACAACTCATGTGCTATAGTATCAATATTTGGATCTGCACGGATAACTCACGTGCTATAGTATCAATATCTAGATTCGCATGGACAACTCACGTGCTGCACAGATAACTCACTTGTTATAGTATCAATATTTTCACAATCAGGCCCTCGGCCTCACTCAGTCATCAATCTCTTCAGTCTTTCGGGCTCACAACACTTATGCTAAGGATCCCAAGTAAATGATATGAGATGGGACAATATATAATAATAGAGATTGAGATATGTTATGTAATGATGAATATGACTGAGTACATAACTGCAATTAAACAAATAACTCAACAGCAAGGAATGACCACTGTGGGTCCCAATAGTACCAACATATAGCCTAAACACGATGTCTAGCATAAATTACAGCTCAAGTGCTCTAACACATAGAGTACAGTAAAAATGTTCAGAAAGTGCTCTAACACATAGAGTACAGTAAAAATGTTCAGATAAGATAGCTACACAATTCCATGAAATTGACTAAATCACAATTCACACAGTGCACGCCCACACGCCCGTCATCTAGCATGCGCGTCACCTCAACGTCAATCACATAACACGTAATTCGGGGTTTCATAACCTCAGCACCAAGTTTATAAGTATTACTTACCTCGAACAAGCCAAATCCAATACAGAGCAAGCCAAACAATGTTCCAAAAATGTCATTCCGCGTGCACCAAACTCCGAACGGCTCTAAACTAGCCAAAAGCAACTCAAATGCATCAAATGAAGCCCAAGGAAACCATTTCACATGATAAAAGTCGAATCCTTAATCAAAAGCCCAAAATCAACTCAAAAGTCAAACCCGGGCCCGCACCTCAGAACCCTACAAAACTTACAAAATTCGATAACCTAGTCAATTACGAGTTCAACCAATCTAGTTTCACTCAAATCCGACTCTGAATCGATGTTCAAAACTCAAAAATTCGCTTTATGAAATTTAAGACAAAATCCCCCCATTTTCTCTTTAAAATTCATCAACCAATTGCCAGAAGTGAAGATAGATTCGCGAAATATAATCAAAACCGGGTGTATATCACTTACCCCGATCCACATGATGAAAATCGCTTCAAAACTCGCCTAAATCCGAGTCCCAAATCTCAAAATATGATAAAGAACCAAAGACCCGATTTTATAGCTTCTGCCAAGCAAATTCGGCATTTGCGTTCACATTGTCGCATCTGCAACCTCCGCTTCTACGAAGCCTCTCTGAAGACTAGCCTTCCGCACCTATGAGACTTACCCCGCTTCTACGCACACGTATGTGCGGTGAACAATCCTGATTCTACGCTCAATCTGGCTTCTACGCGACCGCAGACGCGCCTCAAGCTCCGCATCTGCGATCTTCCTCACCCAGCTCTCACCTCGCTTCTGCAACACCATTGTCGCTTATGCGACCATCAAACTTGTGCAAACCAGCCGCAAGTGCGATCACACCAGATCCTGCCACCGCAGCTTAGCCAAAAAGTGATCCAAACGATCCGAACCTCGACCAAAACTCTTTCGAGCCACTCGGGACCCCACCCCATTATTCCAACTAGTCCTATAACATAATGCGGATCTACTCGAGGCCTCAAATCACGCATAACACCATCGAAACGACAAATCCCACCTCAATTCAAACTTAAATGAATATTGAACTTTTAACTTCCAAAACTCGCGTCGAAACATATCAAATCAACTCGGAATAAACCCAAATTTTGCATACAAGTCTCGGATGACATAACGAATCTATTCCAATTCCCGGAACCCAAATCTGAATATGATATCCTTAAAGTCAACTCTCGGTCAAACTAATGAACTTTCCAAGCCTTCAATTTTCCAACTTTCGCCAATTAGCGTCGAATCCTTCTAGAAATAACCAAAACATACGCCCAAGTCCAAAATCACCATCCGGGCCTAACGGAACCCTCAAAACCCGTTTCGGGGTCAAAATCACAAAAGTCAAATTTGGTCAACTCTGCCAACTTAACGCTTCAATCATTAAATTCGTTCCTCCCAATCGATTATGGTTAACCCGAAACCAAAATCGACGATTCACACAAGTCATAATGCAACATACGGAGCTACTCATGCCCTTAAACTACCGAGCGAAGTGCAAATTCCCAAAACAACCGGTCTGGTCGTTACATATTCTCCCACTTAAACATACGTTCGTCCTTGAACATACCAAGAGTTGTTCCAAAGCCATCAAATTGTCATGTAACCTTACCATGCACGTACTCGGGGGGTGATCCCACGTCACCCTATTCCATATAGGCCCAACAACACAACATAACTGAAGATCATTACTTCAACCTTAGCCCGTAAACCACAAAATCCAATTTCCAACATCCGGAATTTCCTACAAGATCCGAACCTCGCGTCTACACACTGTACAAGTCTAAACAAGTTGTATTAATCCATAACCATAACCCAAGATGTAATCACATGACATACCACACGACTCGCATACCCATAGCAAAATTTCTAATCACAGTACTGCTCAAAATAACCCATTACCGGTAATAGACCTCATCTAAAACAAAACCTCATTCTAGGACATTCGTACACTGCTGATGATAAAAGAAAAAAAATTAATAACCATTCATCAGATCAACAAGTCATGGAGCTCCTTCTCCTTCGACAAGAACTATAGCCTATTTCTAAGCCGATCAATGACATTACCTTCAAAATATACCGCAACTAAATCCGATAGCACCCATTCTAGGTCCAATAACCTCATCTCCTCAAACACAACCATTCTAGTGACATGCGACACTAATACAACCTAAAGTCACAACCATGCAGTTTGTGCACCAACAAACAATAATTAAAATGTGCTCAAAAATAGAAAATGACTCAAATGAGAGAATCGTCCCGCAAGCTCAACAAGTACCGCCACAACACCATACTAAGAACCCATCACACACCGTAGAACGATAACACACGAATCTAACACAAAGAGTCATATCTCAACATAACTCCGCTACAATGTGTGACCCCATCCAAGCACTGGTCCATATGAAATACCTCAAGCCACCATGCTCAAAATCCATAACCACGCGCAATGCGACATCAAGTACCAAAAGTGCATGACCATAACCACAAAGAAGCAAATAACCCAATACCATAGTCCGGAAAGAGCATAACCAAATGTGCAATCAATCATTTAACAAACAAATATCCATCTCGCTCAAATTTCGCTATAAGGCTCAAATAGATACGCACCATGTGTGCATATAACCAACGGATCACTACCCCTCCTAGCATAGAAGAGTAATTCATAGAACATATGACAACACAAATACGCTCAACTCTAACCGAATGCCACATCCCTCTACCATGTCAGTACGGAGTCAACCAATCCGACCCGATGTAGAATACACATCCTCATTGGGCCTACCAATGGGCCTCAAATCAACTTTGGTCATCCATAAATAGATAAATAACCCTATGAAGGTCCACAATGACCTAACCATAACACATACCATCCTCTGGCTAGCTTTGGCCACATTTTCATAGTCCGCAACCACGAAACAATCTGCTCCTGAGAACTCTCGGTCTCCAAATCTATGAAACACACGAATCACCATATTTGATCCCAACTCCACCGCTTGAATGTCTAATACATCTCTCATACACGATCATCCCACGAGGAATACTTCTATGATTCTTTTGTTCCACATAGCAATATCTGAATATCAACAATAGATCAACCAGGCGAGTACCGCAATACCAATAAAGCGTCCGTAAGTCAAAATACAATGCACCTTCTGAAATGTACACTCTCCTCAAGCAATACCAAATAGTAATATCCTTCACCTAGTCATCTGAAACCGTCCATGTTGCCTAAGAATTCATGACCTTCCCTTCAAAGCTGAACCGTGACCTTGCACACGCAAATCTTAATCCCACACAACATACCGCATCAATCATGCCATCATAAGAAAAGTACGAGGATCTCATAATCAACTCCGAGTCACCAGCAAAATACATATCTGATCAGTCAGAAACCTTCCGTTTGATCCCATCCAGGAGAAAATCACAATACACAACATGCTCCTCATGCCAGTAGGAAATACCCATCTCAAACTATGGTAGAAATCATCGAGAACACTTTAGAATCCATATGCAAATAACCAAGCTATCAGAATCGAATCCCTCTAACTCAACCAAGCCACGCAAGTCGCCAAAACCCAAGAGCATTGCCACTAATCACCCGTAGAGACTTACCACATCGTAAGAACTAAAAGGACCGAGCATACCATTGCTCGAACCTACTGCCAAGTTGTCCTGTTTCCTCTGAGTTTCTTCAAAATTGAAACCTAGACTTAACTAGGATATATTTTGTAATTCTCTAAGAGTTGTACGAATTGGTATTAATGGACAAGTTATTTCCTCTCCTAGTGTATCATTTCTCTTAATCAATTGTTTCGTCTTATTTCCTTGTTTTGCATAGTTACTTGGACTCTCTCCTTTAATTGGCATGCTCGCGTAAGGTAGTTATAATTTGATAATCTACATAGTGTAAAATTCGGCCGAAAACCATAGTTGAAGACCTTGAAGAGTTCCTAACCCTTCTCTTTGAGGTAATTTGAGCCTTTACCCGGTCGCTGGTTACACGGACTAGATAAAATAAATTTATTTGCAAACAGGTGCCCTAACGCACCTTAAAATCGTTAGGTGGCGGCTCCCCTCTTTTAACACCCATTTAAAAGAGTTTTCACATGTCGAAACCCGCTTTCATGGGAAAACGGGGCGCGACAATGACCTGAACTCTTAGTAAAGAGAGAATAATCATGGTGACTTTGAACAAAGCCTGTAAAGAGAAGTTCTTCACTAAGCTTCAGATTCCATTGTCTGGAAGCCTATTTCAAGCCATATAGAGATTTCTGTAGCTTGTATAATCTCCTACACTCCCGCTGTCCTAAAAGACCAAGAGGTGGAACCATGTAAAAATCCTCCACAAGATCCCCTTGAAGAAAAGCATTGAACACATTCATTTGATGCAACCCTCAGCCATGCATAGCAGACAAGGACAAAACAGTTCTCACAGTAACCATCTTCATTATTGGAGAAAAGATCTCTTAGTAATCAAGTCCCTCTTGTTGAGTGTATCCCTTAGCCGCTAACCGAGCCTTGTATCTCCTAACCTCCCCCTTGGCATTGTACTTAACCTTGAAAACCCTTTTGCAGCCAATGGGCCTTTTTATCAGCAGGATGATCAACCAGCATCCATGTATTATTGTCTTGGAGAACCTGCAGCTCTTGCTTCATGGCTTCAAACCGATTGTGATCATGTAATGCCTCTTCATAAGTGTTAGGTTTCCTAACGGCAGAAAAATTGCATAGGGTCCTTAAGTAAGGGATGAAAGAGAATTATTGGACATATAAGCTGACATAAGATAAGCAGATCCCACTGCAGCATTAGATTTGGACTTTGAACCCTTGTGAATATTATCATTTAGCCAACCAGGAGTTTTTGAAGTTCTGGATGACTAAGCAAGAACCTAAGCCACCATCAAGATATAGTACACTTGGATGTACTAGCTTATCAATCAGAGTTAAGGACTTGTTACAGAGCTTATAGTATCTCCAGTAGCACGACCCTTTGAACAATCGAAGGGCATAGTGTTACGAGGAAAAGTTATTGCTTCAGGTGTAGATACAATGGCATCATCTACAGGATCTATGCCATCAGCTGCAAGCTCAAAAGGGTCATGAACTCCATCCCAATACTCCACTATGCCATGAGTCCTAGGTTGACAATGTGCTGATTTGAAGGGAAATACATATTCCCTGAATGTGACATCCTTGCTTACAAAAAGTATTTTGTCAGTGAAGTTATATAGTCTATAACCCTTCTGAGCAATTAAGTAACCCATATAGACAACTGTTATTGCTCTTGTGCCGAACTTGTCATTCTTACTAGCAACACTGGTGGCATAATATAGACTTCCCAGCACCCTTAGGTGGTGTGCTATAAGTTGGGGCTCCTTCAATAGAATACCTCAAAGGGAGACTTCCCTGCTAAAGTTGTAGATGGAATCCTATTAATCAAATAAGTTGCATTCTAAATACATAACCCCCAGAAAGATAAAGAAATAGATCCCTGGAACCTGATAGCTCTTGCTAATTCAAGAATTTGTTTATGTCTCCTTTCAACAACCCCATTCTATTGGGGTGTATAAACATAGGAACTTTGCTGCACAATTTCTGCAGCCATGAACAAATCTTTGCAATAGAAATTAAAGTCTTATGGTCCATTGTCACTTATGAAAACCTTAATGGAACCATCAAACTGAGTTTTTATTACTGTCAAAAATTCTTTCATTACAATAGAGACATCACTCTTTAATCTCAACAAGAAAACTCAAACCATTCTACTACAATCATCCACTAAGGTAAGGAAAAATCTATTAGCATCATGTGTAGGAAATTTGTATGGCTCCCACACATCACCATGAATTAGCTCAAATACTTTAACAGCTCTACTAGTACTTTGAGGGAAAGAAAGTCTAGTTTGTTTAGCTAATAGACATATGGAACAAGGTCTACTGGCATCTAAATTATCAGACTTGCAAATGTTCATTTGCTGTAGAACCTTGTGAGGGACATGTCCCAATCTTCTATGCCATAATTCTGTAAATCAAGTCACAGTGAGAGCCAATGGGTACTGCACCTTATTCTTTATATTCTATCTCTAATAGTACAAACCAGCATGCATCCTACCAGTCCCCTTCACCTTCCCGGTGTGAAGGTCCTCCAACAGAAAAAAATAAGGATATAATAATATGAAACACTTCAATTCCCTAGTTAGTTTAGACACTGATAACAGATTAAAATTGAAGCCATGAACACATAATACATCACCAATATCCCATTGTGCCAAGCTACATCTACCAACATGACTAATAGGTAGTTGTTTGCCATCAAGCAAATGCATTATCCCCTTGTGCCAGGCTACATCTACCAACATGACTAATAGGTAGTTGTTTGCCATCAAGTAAATGCATTGTCCCAGTAGCCTTCTTTGTATAATCACTTGAATCAGACAACATTTTAGGAATTGACACCATATGATTATTGCTCCTGTATCCACTATCCAACTGTGCTCACTTTTACTAGCTATGAAGGAGCAAATAATACTTGTCATATAGGCTATAGTCTCAGGCATATTGTCTTTGTTGATCATCTCCAGCATATGACTGTATTGTTCTAGGGTAAATGTAACAGTAACATCTCCTGTATTTCCTTGAATCTGTGCATCTTGCACCTGCATAGAATTGAGTCCCTTGCCTTTGCATCAGCATGAGATTGCTATTTCCAGTTGTTGTGCCAGCACAAAAATTTTCATAGGTCGTGGTTATACGTGTTTTCCCTGTACTATATCCTCCTCGAGCTTATTCTGGAAATCCTCCTCCATTGTGTGCAACATGTGCCCTCTGTTGGTGATAAACATTAGATGCTCTGTGTTTCCTTCTTCTTTTGAAATCTGAGGGATAACCAAGGAGTTGATAACAATTCTCTTTGGTGTGTCCCTTCATCTTGCAATGTTCGCATTGTATGTTAAAATTTCTTTTGGACTTCTGTATTAAACCTCCTTTTACAACTGAACTCCACAAGGTTGTAATGTTGTTTCCTTCCACAATTAAATTCATCCCAGTAAGTGTGGTTCGGTTGCACTCCTCTAACTTTCATCCTCAACAATTAGGGCATAAGTTTGATTCAATATAGGTTCGACTAATTTCACTAGAATTTGTCTTCTAGCTTGAGCATAGGAATCATTCAGTCCACTTAAAAATTGTAGCAACTTCTACCGTTGGCTATGATCTGCATATTCCTTCGAATTTGTCGAAGGCACCATTGCATCATACTCAGCCCAGAGTTCTTCAATTTCGTGAAATACATGGATGCTGAATCTGTTACTCGAGCAAATGTAGCAATTTCTCTGTGTAATTGAAAAATCCTTATCTTATTCACCTTATCAACCCTCTCGTTGAGGTGTTGCCAAAATAAATGAGCATTAGAAGCATAAATAATTCCACTAAGTAGATCTAGCGATATTGTTTTCATAATCCATGAAAGGATAATTGCATTGCATGTCTCTCAATCTCCATGTAGCTCTGGTGCAAACGAATCCTTGGTACAAGTACCAGAAACAAACCCTAGCTTCCGCTTGGCTTGGAGTGCAATTCTCATCAACCTCCGCCATAATCCGTAACTCTCAAATCCTGTGAGTTGTACTGGAATCAATACGGAGCCTAGTGTCTGACAGATGCACAAATAAGAGATGAGTGTGGTCAACTTTTTCTATCGCCATAGCCGATCCGAGATGAAGCTACGCTCATATAAAATCAGAGAAAGAACGAGAGAATAATGGTTTCTCACGGCTCTGATACAATGTTAATCAACAGTCATGGAAGCCTCTAGATTAAGTTAAGAAGAGATCATTTCATAGAGAAGAAGAAGAAGAAGAAGCAGCAGCAGCGTCAGCAGTTGGGAAAAAGTTTTTTTGTATTATTTTATTGAGAAAATGCATTGTACATCCTTTTATACACAACTTCTCTAACTCTAACTGTATTCACTAATGCCTAATTATATACTTAACAAATTCCCTAACTAACTTGATTCTAGTTATGTGCCAGTTGGCTTCTTACTCATGCGATGCCTTCAACAGTTATGGGTTTTGAGCTATGGTTAGTCACCTAGAGTTTTTATGTTAATTTGAAAATATTTTCTCGATTTCACAAAAGGGTTGTAAGGATGATCAAACTCCTCTTCTCTTCTTTCCTATAAAGTCTAATGGTTTGGGGAACATCAATTCTTTAGAATTTCTAGCTTCCTCTTCCATTTAACCAATCCACACCAAGCACCTTAGTGCTGAAAGTTTTAGCAATTGTGAATTTGTTCCTTATATCAAAGCGATGAGCATTGACTGTTAATACTGTTAAAACAAATTAATTAACAACTAACTTCTTGTGTTATATATAGATCGATTGAATTTTATATATTTATTAAAGGTAAGAAATGGATTTTGAAGTCAAAATATAGATGTTATTCCCTCAGAAACTAATTCATAAAAGAAAATGCGACTTGAGCCACCAAAAGTGAATGACAAATAGATCATTTGTAAGATAAATGGCTTTTTTTTTTTAAATCTAAAAATAAACATCCCTGAGAGGAGGTAACGCTTTACTCGTCATTCTAAGTGAAAGAAGTAAATAATCCTACCATTATACAGTACGTGCTATATTGAAAATGTTCCCCAAGTTTCATTTCAATTTTCCATATACTTATATTATTAAATTGTAAAAGGGTCAAGAAAATCATATTCAAGTTCAGGTTATCTTTCATAACATCGTTAATTGAGTGAATATTATCACTTATCAATAAAATAAAAAAAAGTCGAGGTGATTTACTGGAAAGCGATTTTTTGCTTAATACACTTTACAGCTTTACATACACAAGCTACTAATCACGTTGCTTTTCCTTTTCGTTGGGAAATTGCAGTATGGGGAGGAAGAGGAAGCCGGTGAATCTTTTGAAGATACACTTTTCGTTCAAAGGAAAACTCACAAGCAGAATCAAAAGGCACAACAGTCCGAGTGATCGGAGTGGGCACAATTTGGGCAAATTCGAAATTCAAATTTTTTGGTTTTTATAGTTGAATTTCGGATTACAAATTGGATAGAATTAATTTTTAAATTTTAAATTTCATAATTGGGTTTAGATTTCGGACATATCCGAAATTTAAAATATTATACCTTATATTTAGCCCATTAACCCATATCACAAATACTTACCAAGTCACTGCTAAACATTTTTTATTTGGACATGCTTTACTAGGTTGGACTTGTTAATTCCTACGGCCTTATTGGTGCTTGTATGGTGTTTCTTTGATAATGGTATCATAGCTTACGTGAATACTTTATTTGAATTTGGATGATTGTGAGAGTGATGAACTATTAGGACAATTGGAAATACTTTATCTGGATGTTATTTTTGTAAGTAGCTCAACTCATATGGTTTAAACTAAAAAATTCAAAATATCCAAACCGATTTTTCTTAAACATAAATTAAAAAAACCGATCCAATACAAATTTATTTGGATTGGATTTGGAATGTTATTCTTTCAATCCAAAAGTCAAAAATCAAAACCGAAATTTTCATATACAATCTAAATTTCGCAAACGCCAACCCCTACAAGTGACTAAATTTAACACAAATGTAGACACTGAACCTTTCTAAAAAGGAAAAAATTAGCATTGCCTGGTGAAATAGTTTCTGTTTTAGTCAATTTCAAACCATTTGCTAGAGGTGGTAACGATCCAAACAATCCTACTACATGATGACCTTTTCAATGGTGACCATAAGCCATTACTTTACGTTCAACTAGCACTAAAAAGGCTACTCCTAGTACAAATGGTAGAATTATTCCAAGTATTTTCAGCTAGAACCTTTATTGCTCGGACTCTCCGAAAATATCGCCGGGTGCGTGTCGGATCCTCTAAAAATAGTGTATTTTTGGAGGACCCGACACGAGTGCGATAACATTTTGGAGAGTCCGCACAATATAGGCTAGAACGACTATGTACAATTTATATTTCCTATTCACTCATTTTTGCCTCTTCTTGTTCAAGGCCCTACAAAATGTTTCGAAGAATCTTACCAACAACTTGTGTTTACACCAAACCAACCAATAAACATACAAATTGTGTCTTTCATGTGCACCTTTTATCACTAACCATGATTACTTTATATGTAAATGGGAATCTACACAAATATTCATAAAACGTAAACTGATTATCTACCCTAAAACTAATTACAAAGACTACACATTAATAGCATGTCTGATTCCAGAATTAAATAGGTCGGCGGATAAGAAGATTTGTCCATCAGTACGGTTAAAAATAATTACCCGCCCCTTCACTTATCTTCTGCCAAGGCGTTGCATTCACAAATCACGATGTCATTGTTGCTATGACAATCTTCCCCCATTTCTCACTTATGTGCTTAACTCATTATTTAGTACAAATATTTATAGAGAATATGGAGAAATCACTACTCTCCTAACATTATGATGAAAATATTTTTTTTTCCTGGATTCTCACAGGGAATGATCTGAGTTTAAGCATTTAAACTTGTAGCCCGCCATTGTTGAGCGTGAAGCTTTTGAATTGAAATTTCAACATTAAGATTTGTTGTTTGATTCAAAGTAGATATTTTAAAAAGTTGTTTATAGCATCTTTAGAAAGTTCATACCGAAGATTTTTGGAGATTTATTATTAGAAAAAAAACGAATGCACAATTGAAGACCTTGAAGGTGGGGCTTGTTGAGTTTGTAGTTGTTTGATATGATTCTGTTTGGGGTCTATTTGAAATGTTAATTAGAAGTTGTAGCAAAAGCTTGAGCCAATTTGGTGGAGATTTTGTAGTAAAGCTGTGAAATTTGGGTTGAAATTAAGTTGAACCAGCGGCGAAGATGGATTTGTACTGTATAATAAAATGATATACATGTATACCACTTTAGTATATAATTTTTAATTTATACAATTTATTCCAACAGTATACTCTTATAATATATAGTATAGTATAATAGTATACCGTTATAATTTGGTCCCTTTTAAATTTATTGGAATTTTTGCTGGAATCTTTAAATGTTTAATGGAGTTTTCACGCCTTTTTAAAAAAACTTTAAACAAAAATATTTACTTTTAAATGTTGAATGGAGCTTGTGGCTAAAGTTGAGCCAATTTGGTGGATTTTTTGCACTAGAGTTGTGAAATTTGGGTTGAAATTGAGTTGAACTTGCGAAAAAGATGAATTTATATTATATACCAAAATAGTATACATGTATACTGGTTTGGTATCATAGAGGACTGAGCTCTTTTTTTAATGAATGAACCATACATATATCATGTCAGTAATGATATATACCATATGGGTATCATACAGGACTGACGAGTATTTTTTTTTTTTTTTGGTTAAAGGAATGAACTAGTCCTCTATGGTACCCTGTTAGTATATGATATATACCATGTTGGTATCTATTTCATTGGAACCTTTTTCAATGTTTCAATAGAGATTTCACACCTTTTTTTTAATTTTTTCTTAAACAAAAATACTTAGTCTGAAATGTTGAATGGAGGCCGTGGCTAAATTTTGAGCTAATTTGGTGGAGACTTTGCACTAGAGCTGTGAAGTTTGGATTGAAATGATGCCGAGATAGCGAAGTAGAAGAAATTTGTATTATATACCAAAATGGTATACTTATATGTTAGTTTGGTATCATAGAGGACAGGCCTCTTTTTTGAAGGAATTAACCAGACCTCTATCTTGTCAGTATATAATATATACCAAGTGGGTATCATATGAAATAAATAGTGAATGAATATTTACTATATTAGTTATATTTTATTGCTGTATAAAATGAAGAATAAAAAAAAAGGGAGCATGTGATTAGATTATGTAGAAAAAAAGGGGAAAAATAGGGTTAAAAGAAATTAGAAAGAAACAAAAAAATAAAGAAAACTGAACAAAAGGAAAGAAATAAAATAAAAATCAAGGAGCCAAAATTGAGTATGGAATCAAATTATAGTAAAAAAAATAAAAATAAATAAAAAATAATATGATTGAAAAAACATAATAGAAAAGGAAAAAGAGCAAAAATAACGAAAAAGAAGAAAAAAGAAAAGGAGAAAAAAAGAGTCAATTACCCATAAAAGCTACAATGGGTAGGAAGGATAATTAATTTGATGGGTACAAAAATAAATGAGCAGGCAACAGTAATTAGTTTGATTTTTATGGGTAAAGCTCTAAAACTCTCTCTCTCTCTCTCTCTCTCTCTCTCTCTCTCTCTCTCTATATATATATATATATATATATATATATATATATATATATATATATATATATATATAGATAGATAGTGACGACCCGGCAGGTCATTTTGAGAATTAACACCCTGATCCCCTATTAACTGCTTTCCCCGTATCTTTTTCTGCTATTGTGACTTGCCGGGCTGATTCGTTTTGAGTTTCGGAGTGTTTTGGGACACTTAGTCCCTAAATGAGAGCTTAAGTCTTAGAATTTGGACCGTAGTCGAAACAGTGTGAAGACGGCTCCGGAAAGGAATTCCGACGATTCTGTTAGCTCCATTGGGTATTTTGGGCTTAGGGGCACGTCCGGATTATGTTTTGGAGGTTCGTAGCTTATTTAGGCTTGAAATGGCGAAAGTCAAATTTTTGGAGTTTTGGGCAGTAGTGGAATTTTTGATATCGGGGTCGGAATCCGATTACGGAAGTTGGAGTAGGTCTGTAATGTTGAATATGACTTGTGTGCAAAATTTGGGGTCAATCGAACGCGGTTTGGCTGATTTCGGATCGGTTGTCGAATTTGGAAGTTCTAAGTTCTTTAGGTTTGAATTGGAGGGTAATTCGTGATTTTTGCGTTGTTTGATATGATTTGAGGGCTCGACTAAGTTCGTATGGTGTTTTTGGACATGTTGGTATGTTTGGTTGAGGTCTTGGGGGCCCCGGGTGAGCTTTGGGTGCCTAGCGGATCAAGATTGGAATGTAGTTGCTAAAATCTTCCGACTTCTGGTGTTTTCGCACCTGCGGTGGGGAGGCCGCAGATGCGGGATCGCATGTGCGGAGGGAGAAGCGCAGAAGCTGAAAAATGGAGGAGTGCCAGGGGTCGCAGTGCGAGGTGCATTCCGCATCTGCGATGCCCGCGGATGCGACCGCAGAAGCGGTAAAAGACCGTAGAAGCGACCAAATAGCCGCAGGCGCGCACAGGCAGGTGCGGCCCCCGTTCGCAAATGCGGACCCAGCTGTCTTAAGTGGTTTTCGCACCTTCGATGATTTTTTTGCAGGTGCGGTGCCGCAGGTGCGATGGATGGGCCAAAAGAGAGAATTCGGGGGTTTGATTTCATTATCCATTTTTGGACCTAGAGAGCTCGGATTGAGGCGAAAATTCGAGGGATTTTCAGAAGAAGCTTGTGGTAACGATTCTTAACTCCTTTATGGTTATATCCCACTAATCTGTGGTTAATTTCATCATTCAATTAAGAATTTGAGTTGGAAATTTGGGGGGAAATGGTAGAAACTTCATAGACTAAAATTTCGAGTTTTGTAAGGCGATTTGAGGTCGGATTCGAGTAATTCTTGTATGATTAGACTCGTTAGTGAATGGGTGTTCATATTGTGACTTTTACCCGATTCCCAGACGTGGGCCCGGGGAGAATTTTTGGTAATTTTTCTATTTTCTTGCCTTAGCTTTTATTTCATTAGCTAAATTAGTTGTTTGTAGCTATATTTACGTTATGTGATTGATTTGATTTAATTGAGCAACA
Source organism: Nicotiana attenuata (assembly GCF_001879085.1). Classification (NCBI taxonomy): domain Eukaryota; kingdom Viridiplantae; phylum Streptophyta; class Magnoliopsida; order Solanales; family Solanaceae; genus Nicotiana; species Nicotiana attenuata. Next base: position 182,212 of record NW_017670370.1, on the reverse strand, counting down.
CTAGTATATGTAACTATCCTGTTTAGCTTAGGAAAGCATGCCTATGTGCCTTAACTGTCTTAACTGCCTATCTGAACTCTGTGCAGCATGCTTAGTGAAAATTACCTGTCTTGCTTGATATGAACTTAGTCTAAACAGTAGAATTCCTTGTTGAAACTGTTGTTTATGTTTATTAAGTTGCATATTTACTTTGGGACTATGGAACGGTATTCTGGGAGATCCCCCTGCACCGTATATCTACTTTGGGACTACGGAACGGTATTCCGGGAGATCCCCCTGCACATTTACGTTTGGACTACGGGACGGTATCCCGGGAGATCCCCCTACACAGTTATGTTTGGGACTACGGGACGGTAACCCGGGAGATACCCTGTTGTTATCTCTGTGTACTGAGCTGTTGTTTTTCTGTGATTTCATTCTCGTTAAATTTTAGTATTTATCTTTACTGCGATATTTCATTCTATATTATTTGTTATATATTTACACTAGTAGGGCCCTGACCTGATCTCGTCACTACTCTTCTAAGGTTAGGCTTGGCATTTACTGGGTACCGCTGTGGTGTACTCATGCCCTTTCTTGCACATGTTTTTCGTGTGTAGATCCAGGTACCTCACATCAGTTGTATTACCAGTGAGGCGAGACGACTGTGGAAACTTCGAGGTATATCTGTCACGTCCGCAGACCTAGGAATACCTATCTACTCTTCCTCAAGTTAAAGACTTCCTGAATTTTCTTCTTGTATTAGACTCTGGAGTATGGGAGTACTGTGTCTTTCTTTAGCTTGTGACTTATGGCACTCCGGGTTTTGGGAGAGTTATATACTATTCGGAAGTGATTATTGTATATGCCGAGCGGCATCACATTTCCTTGTTTAAAAATTTACTTTTTGGTTGATAGCTTTCATGTTTTGTTTCTTTATCCGCAATTGTTAGGCTTACCTAGTCGTAGAGACTAGGTGCCGTCACGAAGGTTCACGGAGGGAGAACTAGGGTCATGACAAGTTGGTATCAGAGATCTAGGTTCATAGGAGTCGTGAGTCACAGGCCGAATTATTAGAGTCTTGCGGATCGGTACGGAGACGTCTGCACTTATCTTCGGGAGGCTATGGAACTGTTAGGAAAATTCCACTTCATTGGATTCCTTGTCGTGCGAGATTACTGACTTCGAAATTCTAAACTTATGTCTTCTTTTCTCTCATAGATGGTGAAGACACGTGCTGCCGGAGATGACCAGGCACCTGCGCCCCGTGCTAGAGCTGCCAGAGACCGAGGCCGAGGACGCGCACGTGGTGCAGCCAGAGCACCCGGGCGAGCTGCTACAGAGGAGCCACCAGTAGCTCCAGCCGGAGCACAGGCACCTGATACGCCTACTACCACTACTACTCCAGCTTTCCAAGAGACCCTTGCACGGTTCATGAGCATGTACAACACTCTAGCTCAGGCGGGGTTGATTCCCCTTGCTGCAGCCACATCTCATGCCGGAGGAGGAGCACAGACTCCCGTCGCCCGCACCCCAGAGCAGCGGGTTCAGGTCTATCATATCCCAAAGGTTATACTGGTACCACCTGTAGCCCTAGTTCAGCCCCAGGGTAGGGCAGCACCTTCAGAGGAGGAGCAGCGGAGGCTTGAGAGGTATAAGAAGTACGACCCTCCTACATTCAGTAATCTAGCATCAGAGGATGCTCAGGGGTTTCTGGAGGAGTGTCACCGTATCCTCCGCACTATGGGCATAGCAGAGTCGAGTGGGGTTTCTTTCACTGCCTTCCAGCTTCGAGGGGCAGCCTATCAGTGGTGGCATACTTTTGAGTTGGACAGTCTGGCTGAGGCAGCTTCCCTTACATGGACTCAAATCTCGGATATGTTTTGAGGGAGTATGTCCCTCAGAGCCTTAGGGACGCATGGCGCGCGGAGTTTGAGTAGTTGCCCAGGGTACTATGACTGTTTCAGAGTATGATGTCTGTTTCAGTGACTTGGCTAGGCATGCACCGGCCTTGGTTTCTACAGTTCGAGAGAGGGTTCGCCGGTTTATTGAGGGGCTCATTTCCAGCATCAGGTCTAGCATGGCCCGGGAGTTAGAGATAGATATTGTGTATCAGCAGGTGGTGAGTATTGCTAGGAGAGTGGAGGGCATTCTTGCTCGGTATAGGGAGGAGAGAGAGGCCAAGAGGTCTCGAGAGTCTGGCCATTATTCTGGTGCCCATGCCCCAGCTGCAGTCCGTCATGGTAGGGGTTATGTGAGCCGCCCCGTTCATTCAGCTCTTCCAGCAGCCAGTGGTATTCCAGTTCCTCCTAGACCTCAGGAGCCTTATTATGCACCTCCGATATCTACTGTGCCTCCTGCACGGGGTGCTTTCAGTGGTCAGTCCAACAGACCTAGCCCGATCCAGTCACAGCCGCCATACCCTCCCAGAGCTTGTTTTGAGTGTGGCGACACTCGCCATATGGTGAGGGATTGTCCCAGGCTTAGGAGGGGTGCACTCCACAGACTTCTCAGCCACAGCGTGCTCCACAGGGTTCCCAGGCTATGATTACAGCACCAGCTGCCACCCCACCTGCTCAGCCAGATAGAGGTGGAAGTCGGGGAGGTAGAGGTCGCCCTATAGGGGGAGGCTAGGCCGGATACTATGCCCTTCCTAGTACAGAGGTTATTGCTTCCGATTCTGTCATTACAAGTATTGTTCTGGTATGTCATAGAGATGCATCGGTTCTATTCGATCCAGACTCCACTTATTCCTATGTGTCCTCTTATTTTGCCCCGCATTTGGGCGTATCTCGGGATTCTTTGAGTTCCCATGTTTATGTGTCTACTCCTGTGGGGGATTCTCTTGTTGTGGACCGCATCTATCGGTCGTGTTTGATTGCTCTTAGTGCGTTTAAGACCAGAGCCGATTTATTATTACTCAGCATGGTAGATTTTGATGATATCTTGGGCATGGACTGGTTGTCGCCCCATTATGCTATTCTTGATTGTCACGCCAAGACCGTGACGCTGGCTATGCCAGGCTTACTGCGATTAAAGTGGAGGGGGTACTTTAGATTACACTCCCAATAGAGTTATTTCATTTCTTAAAGCTCAGCGAATGGTTGATAAGGGGTGTGACGCGTATCTAGCTTATGTGAGAGATGTCAGTATTGATACCCCTACAGTTGATTCAGTCCTAGTAGTGAGGGATTTCCCTGATGTGTTTCCAGCTGATCTTCCGGGCATGCTGCCCGACAGAGATTGATTTTGGCATTGATTTGTTGCCGGGCAATCAGCCCATCTCTATTCCTCCTTATCGTATGGCCCCTCCTGAGTTGAAGGAGTTGAAGGAACAGTTACAGGAATTGCTTGATAAGGGCTTTATTCGGCCCAGTGTGTCACCTTGGGGTGCTCCTGTCTTGTTTGTGAAGAAAAATAATGGTTCTATGCGTATGCGCATTGATTATCGCCAGTTGAACAAAGTTACAGTGAAGAACCGGTATCATTTGCCTCGTATTGATGACCTATTTGATCAGTTACAAGGCGCTCGAGTGTTTTCCAAGATTGATTTGCGTTCAGGTTATCATCAATTGAAGATTCGGGAGCCAAATATCCCGAAGACTACTTTCAGGACTCGATATGGTCATTACGTGTTCCTTGTTATGTCATTTGGGCTGACCAACGCCCTAGCAGCATTTATGCATTTGATGCACGGTGCATTCCGGCCATATCTTGACTCGTTCGTCATTGTCTTTACTGATGACACTCTGGTGTACTCCCAGAGTCGAGAAGATCATGAGCAGCACCTGAGGAAAGTGCTTCAGACCTTGAGAGAAAAGAAATTATTTGCAAAGTTCTCAAAATGTGAGTTCTGGTTGGATTCCGTGGCATTTTTGGGTCACGTAGTGTCGAGTGAAGGGATCAAAGTGGATCCGAAAAAGGTGGAGGCAGTACAGAGTTGGCCCGGGCCATCCTCAGCTACAGAAATCCAGAGTTTTCTTGGTTTGGCGGGTTATTACCGTCGATTTGTTGAGGGATTCTCATCTATTGCAGCACCTATGACCAGGCTGACCCAAAAGGGTGCTCCGTTCAAGTGGACGGAAGAGTGTGAGGAGAGCTTTCAAAAGCTCAAGACAGCTTTGACTACAGCCCCAGTATTGATATTACCTACAGGTTCGGGGTCTTATACAGTCTATTGTGATGCGTCGCGAGTTGGCCTCGGCACGATGTTGATGCAGGACCGTAGGATGATTGCCTATGCGTCCAGACAGCTGAAGGTGCATGAAAAGAACTATCCTGTCCACGACCTTGAGTTAGCTGCTATTGTTCATGCCTTGAAGATTTGGAGGCACTATTTGTAAAGTGTCCCTTGTGAGATCTACACTGATCACCGGAGTTTGCAGCATCTGTTCAAACAGAAGGATCTTAATTTGCGTCAGAGGAGATAGTTAGAGCTGCTTAAGGATTATCATATAACTATTTTGTACCACCCGGGGAAGGCCAATGTAGTGGCCGATGCTTTGAGTCGCCGGGCAGAGAGTTTGGGGAGTTTGGCTTATCTACCAGCAGCAAAGAGGCCCATGGCGTTGGATGTTCAGGCCTTAGCCAGCCAATTTGTGAGATTCGATATTTCTGAGCCGAGTCGAGTGTTGGCTTGTGTGGTCTCTCGGTCTTCTCTTTATGATCGTATCAGGGAGCGTTAGTATGATGACCCCTATCTGCTTGTCCTTAAGAACACGGTTCAGCACGGTGATTCTAAGGAGGTTACTATTGGGGATGATGGTGCTTTGAGGATGCAAGTCAGGCTATGTGTGCCTAATGTAGATGGTTTACGTGAGTTGATTCTTCAGGAGGCTCATGGCTCGCAGTACTCTATTCATCCAGGTGCCGCAAAGATGTATCAGGACTTGAGGCAGCATTATTAGTGGCGTAGAATGAAGAAAGACACAGTGGAATATGTTGCTCGGTCCCTAAATTGCCAGCAGGTGAAGTATGAGCATCAGCGGCCGGGTGGATTGCTTCAAAAGTTAGAGATTCCGGAGTGAAAATAGGAGCGGATCACTATGGATTTCGTTGTTGGATTTCCATGGACTCAGCGAAAGTTTGATGCAGTTTCGGTGATTGTAGATAGGCTGACCAAGTCGGCTCATTTCCTTCCGGTGATGACTACCTATTCTTCCGAGCAGCTGGCTCGAGTTTATATCCGTGAGATTGTCAGACTTCATGGTGTGCCGGTATCTATCATCTCTAACCAAGGCACGCAGTTTACATCACGGTTCTGGAGAGCCGTACAGCATGAGTCGAGTACTCGGGTGGGGTTGAGCACAGCATTTCACCCCTAGACGGACGAACAGTTCGAGCGCACTATTCAGATTCTTGAGGATATACTCCGTGCGTGTGTGATGGAGTTTGGAGGTTCTTGGGATCAGTTCTTGCCACTTGCGGAGTTTGCCTACTATAACAGTTATCAGTCCAGCATTCAGATGGCACCGTACGATGCTCTGTATGGTAGACGATGTCGGTCCCCAGTGGGTTGGTTCGAGCCGGGCGAGGCTAGATTATTGGGCATAGACCTCGTACAGGACGTTTTGGAGAAGGATAAGGTGATTCAGGATAGACTTTGCACAGCCCAGTCCAGACGAAAGAGTTATGCGGACCGGAAGGTTCGCAATGTTTCATTTATGGTTGGAGAGCGGGTCTTGCTTCGGGTTTCGCTTATGAAGGGCGTTCTGAGATTCAGAAAGAGGGGCAAGTTGAGCTCAAGGTTTATTGGTCCCTTTGAGGTGTTGCGGCGTGTTAGGGAGGTTGCTTATGAGCTTGCCTTACCTCTCAGCTTGGCATAAGTTCATCCGGTATTTCATGTTTCGATGCTCCGAAGGTATCATGGTGATCCGTCTCACGTGTTGGAATTCAGCTCAGTCCAGTTGGACAAGGATCTATCTTATGTTGAGGAGCCAGTGGCTATATTGGACAGGCAGGTTCAAAAGATGAGGTCAAAGAACATTGCATCAGTAAAGGTTCAGTAACGAGGTCAGCCGGTCGAGGAGGCGACTTGGAAGACCGAGCAGGATATGCGCAGCCGTTATCCTCATCTTTTCACCACTTCAGGTATGTCTCTATGCTCGTTCAAGGACGAACGAATGTTTTAAGAGGGGGAGGATGTAACGACCCGGCCGGTCGTTTTGAGAATTAACGCCCCGATCCCCTATTAACTGCTTCCCCCGTATCTTTTTCTGCTATTGTAACTTGCCGGGGTGATTCGTTTTGAGTTTCAGAGTATTTTGGGACACTTAGTCCCTAAATTAGAGCTTAAGTCTTAGAATTTAAATCATAGTCAGAACAGTGTGAAGATGGCTCCATAATGGAATTCTGTCGATTCCGTTAGCTCCGTTGGGTGATTTTCGGCTTAGGGGCGTGTCCGGATTGTGTTTTGGAGGTCCATAGCTTATTTAGGCCTGAAATGGCGAAAGTCAAATTTTTTTAGTTTTGGGCCGGTAGTGGAATTTTTGATATCGGGGTCGAAATTCAATTCCGGAAGTTGGAGTAGGTCCGTAATGTTGAATATGACTTGTGTGCAAAATTTGGGGTCAAACAGACGTTGTTTGGCTAGTTTCGGCATCAGTTGTCGAATTTGGAAGTTCTAAGTTCTTTAGGTTTGAATTGGAGGGTGATTCGTAATTTTTGCGTTGTTTGATGTGATTTGAGGGCTCGACTAAGCTCGTATGGTGTTTTAGGACTTGTTGGTATGTTTGGTTGAGGTCCCGAGGGCCTCGGGTGAGTTTTGGGTGCCTAACGGATCAAGATTGAAATGTATGTTGTTGCTGAAGTCTTCAGACTTCTGGTGTTTTAAGGGAGAAACGCAGAAGAGGAAAAATGGAGGAGTGCCGGGGGTCGCAGGTGCGAGGTGCATTCCGTATATGCGATGCCCGCACATGCGGTGGAAAGACCACAGAAGCGGTAAAAGACCGAAGAAGTGACCAAATAGCCGCAGGCGCACACACGCGGATGCGGCCCCCGTTCCGTAGATGTGGACCCAGCTGTTTTAAGTGATTTTCGCACCTGCGATGATTTTTCCACAGGTGCGGTTTAACTGGCAGAAAAGAGAAAATTCGAGGGTTTGATTTCATTATCCATTTTTGGACCTAGAGAGCTCAGATTGAGGCGAAATTTCGAGGGATTTTCAGAAGAAGTTTGTGGGTAACGATTCTTAACTCATTTATGGCTATTTCCCACTAGTGTATGGTTAATTTCCTTATTCAATTAAGGATTTGAATTGGAAATTTGGGGCGAAATGGTAGAAACTTCATAGAATAAAATTTCGAGTTTTGGAAGGCGATTTGAGGTCGGATTCGAGTAATTCTTGTATGATTAGACTCGTGAGTGAATGGGTGTTCATATTTTGTGACTTTTACTCGATTCCAATACGTGGGCCCGGGGAGGATTTTTGGGCGTTTTTCTATTTTTTGCCTTAGCTTTGATTTCATTATTAGTTGCTTGTAGCTATATATATGTTATGTAATTGATTTGATTAGATTTAGGTCACTCGGAGTTGGATACTCGTGGCAAGAGCGTGATTTCGGATTGATTTGAGCTTGGTTCAAGGTAAGTGGCTTGCCTAACCTTGTGTGGGGGAACTCCCCTTAAGATTTGGTACTGTTTGATATATGAGCGTCGTGTACGTGAGGTGACGAGTACATACACGGGCTATTTGTTGAAAAATCCCGTTTTCATTAAGCAAATATTTGTTTTCCTTTAATTGAGCAACACTAGTATATGTAACTATCCTGTTTAGCTTAGGAAAGTATGCCTACGTGCCTTAACTGTCTTAACTGCCTATCTGAACTCTGTGCAGCATGCTTAGTGAAAATTACATGTCTTCCTTGATATGAACTTAGTCTAAACTGTAGAATTCCTTGTTGAAACTCTTGTTTATGTTTATTGAGTTGCATATTTACTTTAGGACTACGGAACGGTATTCCGGGGAATCCCCCTGCACGTTTACGTTTAGGACTACGGGACGGTATCCCGAGAGATCCCCCTGCACTGTATATCTACTTTGGGACTACGGAACGGTGTTCCGGAAGATCCCCTTCACGTTTACGTTTGGGACTACGGGACGGTATCCCGGAAAATCCCCCTGCACATTTACGTTTGGGCCTACGGGAAGGTATCCCGGGAGATCCCCTGTTGTTATCTCTGTGTACTGAGCTGTTGTTTTTCTGTGATTTCATTCTCGTTAAATTTTAGTATTTATCTTTACAGCGATATTTCATTCTGTATTATTTTGTTATATATATATATACACACATACCAGTAGGGCCCTGTTCTCGTCACTACTCGACCGAGGTTAGGCTTGGCACTTACTGAGTACGGCTGTGGTGTACTCATGCCCTTTCCTGCACATGTTTTTCGTGTGCAGATCCAGGTACCTCACATCAATTGCATTACCAGTGAGGCGATACGACTGTAGAGATTTTGAGGTATATCTGTTGCGTCCGCAGACCTAGGAATACCTATCTACTCTTCCTCAAGTTAAAGACTTCCTGTATTTTCTTCTTGTATTAGACTCTGGAGTATGGGAGTACTGTGTCTTTCTTTAGCTTGTGACTTATGACATTCCGGGTTTTGGGAGAGTTACATACTGTTCGGAAGTGATTATTGTATATGCTGAGCGGCATCGCATTTCCTTGTTTAAAAATTTACTTTTTGGTTGATAGCTTTCATGTTTTGTTCCTTTATCCGCAATTGTTAGGCTTACCTAGTCGTAGAGACTAGGTGCCGTCACGACGGTTCACGGAGGGAGAACTAGGGTCATGACATAGTCACCTCAATTTAACCAAAGTTAACTAATGCAGTTTGGTGCAAACACCAGCGCTGCATAATATTTTTCGTATTTACACTACATGGTGAGAAATTCACCCACCATTGGAACTAAGAAAATGATTAAAAATGGAAAAGGGAAAACGGGTGTGGGGGGGG